>NC_069501.1:798827908-799127908 GCF_027579735.1 Bombina bombina | reverse complement strand
TTTCGGTAAGTGTTAGGCGGGATTAGATTTATACTGTACAATACTAGTGTAATCCATGGCCATCCGAATTTACCGAATAAATCCAAAGTAATTCGGATTTATTCGGTAATTCGGCAGTATTTTAATTCGGAAATTCGGTTCGATCCGAAACGCAGAATTTGCCGAATTTGCCGAATTTGCCGAATTTCCAAATCGATCCGAAACAAATCGCACATATCTAGTAAGCAGGCGTAAACTGTAGGTAAGCAAGCTGACTAAATGAAAGCAGACTGAGAGCCAGGGACTTATATCATGCGCAATAAGGACCATTAAAAAACAGTACACACGCATAATAAAAAGACAATACAACAACTATTGACACTTGACAGAACTCTGAATTTCTTTTATAAACCAATCACAGACTCATAAACATATAATCGGTGAACGTTTGCACAAGCTAAATAGGAGATAGTGCCACATATAGTGTATATTGTGCATAATTTGGCAATGGATATACATTAGAAAGTTTTTCATGCTTCCAAAAACAAATACACATGTCTAGATTTACATCTTTAAACAGGGACAGTAAAGTATAAATTAAACTTTTATATAGAACATGCAATTATAAACAACTTTCCAATTTACTTCTATTACCTTACGGCTAGATTTAGAGTTTTGCGGCCAAAGGGGTGCGTTAGCTACGTGTGTTTTTTTCCCCCCGCACCTTTTAAATAACGTTGGTATTGAGAGTTCTCTGAAGGGCTGCGTTAGGCTCCAAAAAGGGAGCGTAGAGGCATATTTACCGCCACTTCAACTCTCAATACCAGCGTTGCTCGGTAGTGGCTAGCTGGAAAAACGTGCTCGTGCACGATTCCCCCATAGGAAACAATGGGGCAGTTTGGGCTGAAAAAAAAACCTAACACCTGCAAAAAAGCAGCGTTCAGCTCCTAACGCAGCCCCATTGTTTCCTATTGGGAAACAGTTTCTAAGTCTGCACCTAACACTCTAACATGTACCCCGAGTCTAAACACCCCTAACCTTACACTTATTAACCCCTAATCTGCCGCCCCCGCTATCGCTGACCCCTGCATTTTATTATTAACCCCTAATCTGCCGCTCCGGACACCGCCGCAACCTACATTATACCTATGTACCCCTAATCTACTGCCCACAACATTGCCGACCCCTATATTATATTTATTAACCCCTAATCTGCCTCCCCAACGTCGCCGCTACCTTACCTACACTTATTAACCCCTAATCTGCCGACCGGACCTCGCCGCCACTATAATAAATGTATTAACCCCTAAACCGCCGCACTCCCGCCTCGCAAACCCTATAATAAATAGTATTAACCCCTAATCTGCCCTCCCTAACATCTGCAACACCTAACTTCAAGTATTAACCCCTAATCTGCCGACCGGACCTCGCCGCTACTCTAATAAATGTATTAACCCTAACCCTAACACCCCCATAAGTTAAATATAATTTTATTCTAACAAAATAAATTATTTCTTATTAAAAAAAAAATAATCCTATTTAAAGCTAAATACTTACCTGTAAAATAAACCCTAATATAGCTACAATATAAATAATAATTACATTGTAGCTATTTTAGGATTTATATTTATTTTACAGGTAACTTTGTATTTATTTTAACTAGGTACAATAGCTATTAAATAGTTATTTACTATTTAATAGCTACCTAGTTAAAATAATTACAAAATTACCTGTAAAATAAATCCTAGCCTAAGTTACAATTAAACCTAACACTACACTATCAATAAATTAATTAACTAAACTACCTACAATTACCTACAATTAAATCAACTAAACTAAATTACAAAAAAAACAAACACTAAATTACAAAAAAATTAAAAAAAAAGATTACAAGAATTTTAAACTAATTACACCTACTCTAAGCCCCCTAAAAAAATAACAAAGCCCCCAAAATAAAAAAATGCCCTACCCTATTCCAAAATAAAGTTAACAGCTCTATTACCTTACCAGCCCTTAAAAGGGCTTTTTGCGGGGCATGCTCCAAAGAAATCAGCTCTTTTGCCTGTAAAAAAAACATACAATACCCCCCCCAACATTACAACCCACCACCCACATACCCCTAATCTAACCCACCCAAACCCCCCTTAAAAAACCTAACACTAAACCCCTGAAGATCTTCCTACCTTGTCTTCACCCAGCCGGGTACCATCCGATCCGTCCAGAAGAGGGTCCGAAGTCTTCATCCTATCCGGCCAGAAGAGGTCCTCCAGAGGGTCTGAAGTTTTCATCCAGGCGGCATCTTCTATCTTCTTCCATCCGGAGCGGAGCGGGTCCATCTTGAAGCAGCCGGCGCGGATCCATCCTCTTCTTCCACCGTCCTAACACCGAATGAAGGTTCCTTTAAATGACGTCATCCAAGATGGCGTCCCTCGAATTCCGATTGGCTGATAGGATTCTATCAGCCAATCGGAATTAAGGTAGGAAAAATCTGATTGGCTGATTGAATCAGCCAATCAGATTCAAGTTCAATCAGATTGGCTGATCCAATCAGCCAATCAGATTGAGCTCGCATTCTATTGGCTGTTCCGATCAGCCAATAGAATGCGAGCTCAATCTGATTAGAGGCTCTACCGCTCACTTCAGCCAAGACTCTAAATACCGGCGTTAGGAAGATCCCATTGAAAAGATAGGATACGCAATTGGCGTAAGGGGATCTGCGGTATGGAAAAACTGCGGCTGGAAAGTGAGCGTTAGACCCTTTCCTGACTGACTCTAAATACCAGCGGGCAGTAAAAAGCAGCGTTAGGACCCCTTAACGCTGGTTTTGACGGCTAACGCAGAACTCTAAATCTAGGCGTTATTTTTTTAATCTCTTTGTATCCTTTGTTGAAAAGAATACCTAGGGAAGGCACAAAAGCAGCAATGCAATACTGGGATCTAGCTGGTGATTGGTGGCTGCACATTTACACTACTTCTCATTGAACAAATAGACCAGTCATTAAGGAGTTGTGTCTATTGTGAATGTAGCAAATAAATGCTTGTATTTGAACCAATGCTGATCGAGTTCATAACCCACAGATATAACAAGCCATAATGCAGGGGTCCGCTCTGCGTATTAACCCGTAGCAAGCAATAATGTGAGTCTATGCAGTGAAAGTACTGGAACAGCAATACACTTGCGCTAAAGTGTGGAGCTGAAGGAACTAGCGGTTTGTTCACTCACCCACCATGAAGAGAAATGTAGCGTCTCAAGCAGAAATAAGCCGGTCTCCTAATGAAGCATTCTGGCACAAACGGTGTAAACCTCCTTCTCGTGCTAGCTCTGTGTGGCGTACCACGTGTTCAGGAGCTGGCCAATCCTCAGCCCGACCGGCTTGTGTTCTTGATGACGTCACCGTAAGCTGGGGGACTCAACAACCACTCAGATGGTGCAGTCCCTCTTTTGAAAATTCTTCTCATATATTTGAGCAACATATATCCAAATCCAAAGGGTAATCTTTATGTAGTGGGAGTAAAGAAAATATACCGCTGTTCCCAGACCACAAATACTGCGCAAGTCCTGGAGGAGATTTTGGGCGTCCCACAGACTTATAAAGTTCTCGTTCTTTGAGGGAAAGAAGTGGATTCCCCACAATCCACTGTAGAAATGCAAAAAAGAAGATATTCCAGAATGAGTTGTTGAAAAACAGTTGTAATTTTATTCCTTAAAATTGTATGAAACAACATACAGCAACATGGGGTTAGTGAAGACAAAGAAACTTCTGACCAGCTTCGGTCGTATTGACCGTAATCATAGAATAGCACCTGTTAAGGGGTGCACCCTTTTAAGTCTAACACTTCATGTTCATTGGTTTAAAAACAAGTAGTCTTCAAACTTAACCCTATACATACCATATTAACATTTTGTACAAATAGTAAGCATTATATATGCAAACAAATAGATGAAGATATATGTTACATGTTAGAAATGGAAGCCTAATAATTATATATATACACTGCATATTAATGAGAAGAAAACGCACAAGAGGGACTGCACCATCTGAGTGGTTGTTGAATCTCCCTCATATGCCAACCTTTTTATGGGTTGGTGGGAGCGGTGCCATGTCTATGGAGGTAGTATCGCCGGACTGAAACACATTGTTATGTACGCCCGCTTCATTGATGATCTGCTTATTGTTTGGTCTTCTGACTTACAATCAGCAAATGAATTTGTTGATTCACTTAACATCAATGAGGTGGGAATACAATTTACATACGAGTGGCAGAAATATATCGTTAACTTCTTGGATATTACCCTCACAGGAAACACCCAAGAGGGCAGGGTTATATCAGCCCTCTATCAGAAACCTATCTCAGGCAATAATCTTTTACACGCCCGTAGTTGCCATCCACGGCATGTATTTAAAGGAATTGCCAAAAGTCAATTCCTACGGGCAAAAAGAAATTGCACGAGAGAAGACACTTTCCGAAGAGAGAGCAGAGATCTAAAATAAAGAATGCTCAAAAGGGGTTATCCCAATAAAGTAATTGATAAGGCCTTCTTTGAAATCAAAGATAGAGCAGAAACATATGAGTCACAAAAACAAAAACAAAATGATACCAAAAGACAATTGAGATTCATTACGTCATATTCTAATCAATACGATGATGTATGCCGTATCATTAGAAATAACTTACCGATTCTCATGGGCGATAAACAATTGAAAGATGAAATAAAACAAGGGTGTATGTTTGTACCTAAACGAAATGTGACACTGGGGAACATCTTGGCTCCCAGTATGTTACAGACAGCAAGTGCTTCTGGCTCATCTTGGCTAAAGCACAATGGTACCTTTAAATGTGGAAGAAAGGTGTGTACTTCGTGTGATCACATCAATATTTCTCCCACATTCAGGTCCCATGTAACAGGAGAGGAGTTCCCGACTAGGGGATGCATTAACTGTAGGAGTAAATTTGTCATTTACATCATAGAATGCACCCAATGCAGGAGACAATATACAGGTAGGACCACAAGGGAGGTAGGTAAACGTGTTAAAGAACACCTGTCTTTTATTTCAAGTAAAAGAACATGTTCAGCTCTTTCCACTCACTTTATTGAGTATCAGAATCAGGATGTTACAACTTTTAAATGGCAGGCCATTGAACAAATTGGCACACCACCAAGAGGTGGAGATAAGTTGTCCATTTTAAGTAAACAAGAAATCTATTGGATTTTTAAAACAAAGTGTCTTTTGCCTTATGGTTATAACTCAGAGTATGATGTCATAAACTACTGGCAAAAATAGACCATTGTATCTGAATAACTTTCAAAGTTCTTGTCTCTCTGTAATTAAGTTGCTATACTAATTGTAGGATTGAGTACTAGATATAAATAAATGCACACACAAAACATATATATATTGCTCTCTAGTTGCCCAAAATTTAGCCAATAAATTATTAGAATGTTGAAGACTTTCCACATTTTTTTCCATGAACATATTAGATTACTTATTTATGTTTGATGGATCTCTCTTGACCATTAATTATTATTTGATAACGGTCTATTACTGGATGAAATGTGCTTAATGATCTTTAATATAAACTGCTGTTTATTGAACTTCATTTTGTATAATTGTCTTTATAAACATTACTACTTGTGTATATTTTATTTGATATAGGTTGAAGTTTTGGTTAGACATAGGTTGAGTAAATAGTGTGTATATATACATACAAAGAGTTATTATCTTCTACAATGTGTTCATATTTCTGCTTGATCACAAGAGCGTTTTCTTCTCATTAATATGCAGTGTATATATATAATTATTAGGCTTCCATTTCTAACATGTAACATATATCTTCATCTATTTGTTTGCATATATAATGCTTAGTATTTGTTCAAAATGTTAATATGGTATGTATAGGGTTAAGTTTGAAGACTACTTGTTTTTAAACCAATGAACATGAAGTGTTAGACTTAAAAGGGTGCACCCCTTAACAGGTGCTATTCTATGATTACGGTCAATACGACCGAAACCGGTCAGACGTTTCTTTGTCTTCACTAACCCCGTGTTGCTGTATGTTGTTTCATACAATTTTAAGGAATAAAATTACAACTGTTTTTCAACAACTCGTTCTGGAATATCTTCTTTTTTGCACTACTTCTCATTGTCTCACCCAATGTTTTAAGCTTGCTCCCATTAGTGCATTGCCATTTTTTCAACAAAGGAGATTAAGAAAACAAAACAAATTTTATAATAGAAGCTAATCCGAAAGTTGTTTAAAATGGTATGTCTAAATCATGGAAGAAAAAAAATGGGGTTCACATCCCTTTAAAGAATTGCTAAGCATGAGAAAATACATCAGGCTCCATTTATCATCATCCAGATATGTTCGCCTGGGGTTATTGACAGCCATTGGCCTAGAGTAAGCATGGGGGGGGGCATTTACAAGCAGCTCCTTGTGCAATGTTATATTCAGACATTGAAATGCTGCCCGCTAGCTGTGATCCCGGGCAAACAGGTTTGCTGAAGTGAACATTATCCATCAGAGTTTGATAAATGGGGCCCATCAGCTGAAGAAAAAATCAGAAGACCAATTTATCTTTCAACTAAAATAATAGAACATGCAGAAAATGAAAATGCGCAGGAACTTTAAAATAGAATAAAAACAAGAGAAAAGCTAATATATGTCACGAGAAACCGGCAAAATGTGTGTCTTTTTTATATAAAATAGACAAGGCTGTTGAAAAAGAAAAGTCCAAAAATTCTGGGGAAAATACTGAAAAATGGATTTCTGATAGATTGGAATGATGCTGTTGAATTGTCTCCATTGAATGAAATAGGGGAATTAGATTGTCTTGGCAATAAATTCAAATATTAGGTGAGTGAGAACATTTTAAATGCATTAACATCTTTTTACAATTGTTTTTAATTGTCATACATGTTGAATATGCAAGGCTAGCCACTTTAATTTTGTTAGCAAAAGTTTATCTCTGCTGAGGCCAAGCTTGTTGTTGGAAAAGAAAAAAGGATGGCGCTAAAAGCAGAGTGTGTGCATATAAAAATATAGAAAAAATGACAGCTGATTAGCTAAAACTGTGTAGATCCTGGATCCTATGTAAAATAGTGTGTAAACGTGTGTAGATCCCTACATAAATGTCTATATCTAAAAAACAGACAGTATAAGTGTGGATATAGTAGAGTATATATATCGCTACAACTGTCTAGAAATGTTTACTTTGTAAATATTGTGACGGTGGCTACAATTCATGCGTGACAATGTATCAAAATGAACGAATCGCTACAAATAAGTAAAAAGTGCGTTCTAGAAAATGGAGTGTATCTATATTGATACAAGTATGAAGTGTGCTAGAAGTACTAGAGTAGAAACACAGAACAAATGATTAAAGGCAAAAAATGTTCATTTAATATGCAAGCTTAAATACGCTTGACATAGGTTTTCAGAACAGACAAAGAAAATATAAAATAAGCAATATAAAAAGACTTTACATCTGAACTCTGGATTATCCTTTCCGGTCTAAACACACATTACAAAACCCTAGATGTAATAAGTATACGGTATTGTGCTTTGTCTGCTAGAAGATTTCTAAGCACTATTAGTCCAAAGGACTGTATAACTTGTATTGGAATTTATGCCGCTGGAAGTTACAAAATATAGTAAAAGCTTTGTGTTTCTACAGCTAGAGGACTCTAAACACGAATTAGTCTAAAGGACTGCATAATCTTTATTGGAATCCACGCTGTTGAGTGCTGTGAAAATACATAAGTGCACAAGATATACAGTATCGTTGTCTATTAGACATATTTTTTGGTGATATTTCTATATTATCTTTAGAGGACTTTCAACACGAATTAGTCTAAAGGACTGCATAATCTTTATTGGAATCCACGCTGTTGAGTGCTGTGAAAATACATAAGTGCACGAGATATACAGTATCGTTGTCTATTAGACATATTTTTTGGTGATATTTCTATATTATCTTTAGAGGACTTTCAACACGAATTAGTCTAAAGGACTGCATAATCTTTATTGGAATCCACGCTGTTGAATGCTGTGAAAATACATAGCACATGAGAGTTCTATAGTACCATTGTCTATTAGACACATTTTTTATTGGTGATATTTCTATATCATTTTTAATATATTTTTTGGTGCATTTGGGAGACGTCCCTAAAGAGATTCTCTATACTTTTTATTATTGCTGATTATATATGTTTATTCTTCTTTTTTATATTGCTTATTGTATTTTATATTTTCTTTGTCTGTTCTGAAAACCTATGTCAAGCGTATTTAAGCTTGCATATTAAATGAACATTTTGTGCCTTTAATCATTTGTTCTGTGTTTCTACTCTAGTACTTCTAGCACACTTCACACTTGTGTAGCTTAGAGGAGAGAAGGGAAAGAGGTGATATGATAGCAACTTTCAAGTACATTAAAGGGTTTAGTAAAACTGAGGCTGTGGGTATTTTACATAAAATGGAAAATTCAAGAACAAGGGGTCATGAGCTCAAGCTAAAGGGTAGTAGATTCAGGAGTAATTTGAGGAAGCACTTCTTTACAGAAAGAGTGATTGATTTATGGAATAAACTTCCTCAAGAGGTAGTAGCAACAAACACTGTGGGGGACTTTAAAAATGCATGGGACAAGCATAGGGCTATCCTACGAACTAGATAAGTTTATACTGTTAGGTAAGGTCGGGCAGACTTGCTGGGCCTATGGCTCTTATCTGCCGTCAATATCTATGTTTCTATGTTTCTATGTATCAATATAGATACACTCCATTTTCTAGAACACACTTTTTACTTATTTGTAGCGATTCGTTCATTTTGATACGTTGTCACGCATGAATTGTAGCCACCGTCACAATATTTACAAAATAAAATTTTTCTAGACAGTTGTAGCGATATATATACTCTACTATATCCACACTTATACTGACTGTTTTTTAGATATAGACATTTATGTAGGGATCTACACACGTTTACACACTATTTTACATAGGATCCAGGATCTACACAGTTTTAGCTAATCAGCTGTCATTTTTTCTATATTTTTATATGCACACACTCTGCTTTTAGCGCCATCCTTTTTTCTTTTTCTAGCTTCTGTCATTGGTTGTCCTTGTGGAAAGGGTTTCCCAGGATAGGCTGTGAGTGTATAGTTAGCGCAACACTTTTTTCTTTTTTCACAAGCTTGTTGTTTCGCACAGTGTCAAATGTTTTTCTAAAGTCTAGATGCCCTGGATCTACGGCTCCTTGCTGGTCTTTTCTAGCATATACAATTATGACTCACTCACAAACATATATATGTGTTTGTGTGTGCATAGATAGATAGATGATAGATAATATATAACTTGAATAAAAAAGGTGTATAGTGTAGATTTAAAACTCTGATATTCTTGTGTAGTGCACCAGTATCTTAATTTTGTACTTGTTTAAATATCTAATCTCATGGTAGTCATTAACTGGAATAATTTAAAAGATGGCTTTGCATACTAAGGAACATTACTGTGAACCTAATTTACATCTACCTCATTAGCAAGCTCTGTATTATAATTCTGAACTAAAATACTACATCTAGGAAAATGTTGCAATGTGGATTTAACTAATGCAAAGTCTAAGATGGATATTTATCAAAGCATCAATCTCGGAGCATTCGCCGGTGTCAATACGCTTGCCAGACATCGCTGCCGTAGATCCACATATGATCCGCTTAGTTATAAAAAAACATCTAAAACACACGCTTCAAATACGACGCAATGAGCATCAGACTTTTGTTAACTAACAGTCATCGATGTCGCGGTTATTCAGGTTTTTCCCAACTTTATTTATACCATTTCATTACTGTCCATGAACAAGCACATTTCTCTAAAGCTAATCTTTTATTTTTCATCTGTTAATGTCCAAGAAATAGCTACATTTATACCTCAACAAACAATATCTCATAGAAATGTTATTGTTATATTTATTTGTTACATGATACTTTCACATAAATTAATGTGTATTTGTATTTCTAGAAGTCATGATATGCTTTTATCTAAAACATTTTTTATAAATGATTATAAATTATAGAATTTGTACATATATCTTTGCATATACTTTATATATATATATATATATATATATATATATATATATATATATATATATATATATATGTGTGTGTGTGTGTGTGTATTATGTCAGAAATATTTTGCAAACATATTTACATGTCCCTAAATTCAATTTTTGTTCTAAACAATGTTGTCTTTCATATCTCTGTGTTTATTTATACCACTATATGTATATAGTGTAAATTTATTATAATTGCGAATATAACATGTAATCAGGGTATCCTATGTATGTATTTGCAATCAATGGATATTTTAAGAGCTGGGCCAGTTTTCTCTCTGTACCTGTGTAACCCCTCCTGATTGCAATCTATTTTTAAAAGCCACCCCTTCATAGGTCTTATAAAATGGGCTGGCATATAAGATGATATTTCTTACTGAAAAAGAAATTCAAGGAAGAAATGCACTGAAAATAGCATGACAGTAAATAAGTGATTTTAATTTCTGTTGTATCTGATTCATGACAGTTTAATGTTAGGTGGGCTATCCCTCTGAGCTATCAGTTTAAGATTATATTGAATCCAACATCAATTCGAATTTTAAGATCATTGTCTAAAATATTACACTGTGTGTCCTAATGCTAGCATCAATGTTTATCTTTAATACTAATTTCACATATACACACTTTCAAAGTATAATACACAATGTAACAAATGGCACTTACAAGTTCTGATGAGTGATCAATGACACAAGTATCGAGCAATTTGATTTATCAGTGATAAAATGTATATTTGAATTAAAATGAATATTTGATTGGCTGATGTCATAAATCATGTGATTATGCATATTCCAATCAAAAGTGGTTGAAAAATTCACTAGTGTGGGTTGTTTAGGAATTTGTGTCATAACTGGTGCGAAAAGTGCTGCATCAAATTTGGTGCGAAGTGGAGAGTGGTACTTGTATTACATGCCTTAAACATGGTGCAAATAGATTTTTACAAAAAAATAAAAAGGAAGTTAGCTATATTATGTTGTGTATTTATTTATTTTGTATCTCTATATCGATTAGTGTAACAAGTTTGGGGCAAAACTTTGCAACAAATTTGGAAAAATAATATTGTCCCCTTGCTTTGTAATGAGAGACAAAGTTGTAACATAATCCATAAGTAGTAATGTATTTTTCATTTTTAATCCCTATATCTACTAGTGCACCAAATGTGGAGCAATACTATTGTTTGATTTTGAAAGGGCATACCATTTTAATAAAGTTTCTAATTTATTTTTATTATGGAATATACTTCATTCTCTTGCAGCATCGAACATAAGCTTTCTGTGTTTTTAGACTACCATTGATTTCTATGGCATCCGTGGCCTAAAGGGTGGCGGATTGAAAACTAGGTATGCTGCGTCGGAATAGAAGCGAGCGTACATGTTAAATGTTAAATTGGAAAAAGGGTCAAATAGAGTCAAATGTGAATTCAAAACATCTTTAATGACGCAAGCATCCATCGATCTGCTTCAGATTGAGATAGTGGGAGCGTATATTTCGTCACAAATTTCAAAATTTGACGATCTTGACACTTTGATAACTACGGTAGATCAATCTCGCGACAAATATGATGCGGGATTCAAGCGAATTTTCAGTTGACACTTTGCTCTGTGTTAGAGCATTTTCCTTTAAGATTTTTTTTTTTTATTATTATTTTTTTTTTTTTTTTATATTTTGGTTTTCATGATAGTTTTTATTATTCTATAATTTAATTATTAAAGATGCTATAATGAGTAGGTAAATAAAGAAATACATTTTTTATTTGTATATTTGCATTTATCCTTGTTGCCAGTTTCTCTAAAATAAATAGTGGCTTTTTAAGTATGTTGTATATATCAATTTCTATATAACCTAAAAGGTTACATATTTTGTACTTGGAAAGACTGGATGTTTTGTTATATGAACTTAATAATAACACTGATCTGTGCAAGGAGCTTACAAATGGCATTCTCAGTTATTACCCATACATAAACCAAATACTCCATGAAAATAAAGCCCTGTACAAAGTTTATATATTCTTTCAACCACATATTACACTTTAAGAATAATTTCTACAACAACATCAAACCTCTAAGTAAAGCACATGAACTTCTCCTACATTACATTAGAATTGGCAATGAACAACTAAAGTTTGGAATACCTTTATCACAAATCTTACCCATTGCTTTAAAGGCCCAGGAAGGTTCATTAACAGAAAAATCACAGATATAGCTATGCCACTGAAATGTATGAAAAGCAAGTCCTGCCTGGGAGTATAACATAATAATATAATAATTAAAAACAAACCAGTATTGCTTTATACAGAAGTGACTATATGTCAGGGTTTTTTCCCTGATCTGTTTGCCATGTGCTGCTGGCAGCCATTTTACTCACCTCTCTTCCTGACTCTGGTGCATACTGTGTGATGCTGCTCATTTCCTGCACTTCCTTTTATGGCCAGACTGGTGTACATCATCCGTGTGAGACAGGATGCAGTCTCAGAATTGTAATGTCATCACTTATTATTTAAAGGGCCTCTGTTCAGTATGCTTTGCCCTTGAATTGTCTCAGACCTGTTTGTAAGAGCTCCTGTGTATTACCTGGCTGTCTGAAGTCCCTCCTGGTTCCTGATCCCTGGCTTGTTCCTGACTCTGCTGTTCTCCTTGTTCCTGATTCTGGCTCATCTGACTATTTGCTTTGGCTCCTGACTCGGCTCGTCTGACTACCAGTTTTGGTTTTGATTCCTGGCTTGTTGTTTGACTTATGGTCTTTTTATTAATTTTTGCTATTAATAAAGGTGTGATTATTTTTGCAGTTCTTGTCTCAGTCTGATTCCTGGCACCCTGCCACTATATACCAGGTGTGTGCTGTTTCACTAAATTTCTGAAATTAAAGGGACACTGAACCCAAATTTTTTATTTTGTGATTCAGATAGAGCATGCAATTTTAAGCAACTTTGTAATTTACTCCTATTATCAATTTTTCTTCGTTCTCTTGCTATCTTTATTTAAAAAGAAGGCATCTAAGCTTTTGTTTGTTTCAGAACTCTGGTCAGCACTTTTTTTTATAGGTGGATGAATGTATCCACTAATTAGAAAGTACAAACCAGGTTGTTCACCAAAAATGGGCTGGCATCTAAACTTACATTCTTGCATTTCAAATAAAGATACCAAGAGAATGAAGAAAATTTCATAATAGGAGTAAATTAGAAAGTTGCTTAAAATGTCATGCTCTATCTGAATCACAAAAGAAAAAAATTGGGTTCAGTGTCCCTTTAAGAGCACTGAGCCACTGAAGAAATGGCACTAACAGAAGGTAAATTAGCACATCGATAGTGTAAATTATATTGCACAATTTAAACCAATTCAAACATAATCTTTAATCATCAACCACTAAAAAGATGCTTCTAGGGACAGAGTAGCTCTATGAATAAAAGTTAAATACACCACACTATGTTTCACTTTCAATAATCTATTCAAATAATATTATAATTTAATGTAGGGAATACAAATGGTTATAAAGGTATTATGAATGAGTGTAATCATTCCCCACAATAGGGGGTTCCAAACATAAATAATATTAAAGCAGCCTCCCACATATCCCACTCCCTGTATGAAAGGGTCCCCACAAAAAGGAAAAAAAAATATTTTAACTAATATTCAAACTTCACTATAAAGGAGTAATAGTGAGCAAGTTGAAAATTTAAAAACAAAAAGAGGAGATTCCTAAAGAGGTCATATTTCCCATAACAGGAAGTTTCATAACAAGCTTTTATGCATTATAGTAACTAATATGAAAATGAAGTGATGATATATTGTGAATAAGTAAATAAATCATCTGAATTTACGCAAATTTGGAGATGGCTCATAAAAAATGCCTTGATAGATAGTATGTAATTTTTATAGAGCAGCCATGATATTCTAATCTTGATGAGTATTCCTGGTTAAACATGAAATCCCAATGCAAGGTTTAGATTGCCCATAGATAACAGAAAAAAAAGCATAGAAGCTTTGTTCACATACAGCAAGATTACGAGTTTTTGTCGGTAATGATGTGCGGGGCTAACAAGCCTTTTTTTCTCACTTAAGACAACGCTGGTATTACGAGTTTTCTGCAAGCCAGCGTTAGCCTCAGAAAAGTGAGCGTTCAGCAAAATTTAGTTTCACATCTCACCTCAATAACAGCGTTGCTTAAGTCAGCGGTGAGCTGGCTGAATGTGCTCGTGCACAATTTCCCCATAGGAAACAATGGGGCTGAGCCAGCTGGGAAAAAAAACTAACACCTGCAAAAAAGCAGCGTTCAGCTCCTAATGCAGCCCCATTATTTCCTATGGGGAAATAAAAGTTATGTCTGCACCTAACACCCTAACATGAACCCCGAGTCTAAACACGCCTAATTTTACAATTATTAACCCCTAATCTGCCACCCCCAACATCGCCAACATCTACATTATATTATTAACCCCTAATATGCTGCTCCAGACACTGTCGCCACCTACATTATACTTATGAACCCCTAATCTGATGCCCCCAACATCGTCGAACCCTACATTTTATTTATTAACCCCAATCTGCCCCCCAACATCGTCGCCACTATAATAAATTTATTAACCCCTAAACCTAAGTCTAACCATAACCCTAAAACCCCCCTAACTTAAATATAATTTAAATACATCTAAATAAATTTACTACAATTAAATAAATTAATCCAATTTAAAACTAAATACTTACCTATAAAATAAACCCTAAGCTAGCTACAATGTAACTAATAGTTACATTGTATCTAGCTTAGGATTTATATTTATTTTACAGGCAACTTTGTATTTATTTTAACTAGGTAGAATAGTTATTAAATAGTTATTAACTATTTAATAGCTACCTAGTTAAAATAAGTACAAATTTACCTGTAAAATAAATCTTAACCTAAATTACAATTACACCTAACACTACACTATCATTAAATTAATTACATAAACTACCTACAATTAACTACAATTCAATTAAATAAACTAAAGTACAAAAAAAACCCCACTAAATTACAGAAAATAAAAAAAGAATTACAATTTTTTAAGCTAATTACACCTACTCTAATCCCCCTAATAAAATAAAAAAGCCCCCCAAAATAATAAAATTCCCTACCCTATACTAAATTACAAATAGCCCTTAAAAGGGCCTTTTCTGGGGCATTGCCCCAAAGTAATCAGCTCTTTTACCTGTAAAAAAAAAAATACAATACCCCCCAACATTAAAACCCACCATCCACACACCCAACCCTACTCTAAAACCCACCCAATCCCCCCTTAAAAAAACCTAACACTACCCCCATGAAGAGCACCCTACATTGAGCCGTCTTCACCCAGCCGGGCACAAGTGAACCTCCAGAGGGGCAGAAGTCTTCATCCGATCGGGCCAGAAGAGGACATCCAGACCGGCAGAAGTCTTCATCCAGACGGCATCTTCCATCTTCTTCCATCCGGAGCGGAGCGGGTCCATCTTGAAGACATCCGATGCAGAGCATCCTCTTCCATCCGACAGCGACTGAAGAATGAAGGTTCCTTTAAGTGACGTCATCCAAGATGGCGTCCCTTCAATTCCGATTGGCAGATAGAATCCTATCAGCCAATCGGAATTAAGGTAGGAAAAATCCTATTGGCTGATCCAATCAGCCAATAGGATTGAGCTCGCATTCTATTGGCTGTTCCCGCTCCAGATGGAAGAGGATAGAAGATGCCGTCTGGATGAAGACTTCTGCCGATTTGGATGTCCTCTTCTGGTCGGATCGGATGAAGACTTCTGCCCCTCTGGAGGTCCAATTGTGCCCAGCTGGGTGAAGATGGCTCAATGTAGAGTGATCTTCAAGGGGGTAGTATTAGATTTTTTAAGGGCGATTGGGTGGGTTTTAGAGTAGGGTTGGGTGTGTGGGTGGTGGGTTTTAATGTTGGGGGGGTATTGTATTTTTTTACAGGTAAAAGAGCTGATTACTTTGGGGCAATGCCCCGCAAAGGCCCTTTTAAGGGCTATTTGTAATTTAGTATAGGGTATGGAATTTTATTATTTGGGGGGGGCTTTTTTATTTTATTAAGGGATTAGAGTAGGTGTAATTATCTTAAAAAAAATTGTAATTCTTTTTTTATTTTCTGTAATTTAGTGGGGTTTTTTTGTACTTTAGTTTATTTAATTTAATTGTAGGTAGTTTATGTAATTAATTTAATGACAGTGTAGTGTTAGGTGTAATTGTAATTTAGGTTAGGATTTATTTCTACAGGTAAATTTGTACTTATTTTAACTAGGTAGCTATTAAATAGTTAATAACTATTTAATAACTATTCTACCTAGTTAAAATAAATACAAAGTTGCCTGTAAAATAAATATAAATCCTAAGCTAGATACAATGTAACTATTAGTTACATTGTAGCTAGCTTAGGGTTTATTTTATAGGTAAGTATTTGGTTTTAAATTGGATTCATTTATTTAATTGTAGTAAATTTATTTAGATGTATTTAAATTATATTTAAGTTAGGGGGGTTTTAGGGTTATGGTCTACCGCTCACTTTTTCAAGCAATCGTAATACCGGCGTTAGGAAAATCCCATTAAAAAGATAGGATACGCAATTGACGTAAGGGCATTTTTTTTCCTTAAAGGGACATTAAACACTTTGAGATGGTAATATAAAATGATAAATTGTATATATAAAACAACTCTGCAATATACTTTCATTATTTATTTTGTCCTCTTTGCCTGTAATTCCATTCTGAAATTGTGAGCTTTTTAGTTCCTGTTAGAAATGGAAGTGCAGAACACTGTTAAATCCAGCACAACCATTGGCTGCACACTCTAGTGACTTATTTATAACTGTGCCTAATTGGCCACAGCAGAGAAGGTAACACAAGTTACAACATGGCAGATCGCAGTGTTTTATAGACACTAAAACTTTACACTTATTTTGTCACTTTTTAAACAACTAATGAAACTTTAAAAAATACATCTACATGTTAGTCATGGACTAATCTTTTCTTTGAATGCATCATTCTATCTAGCATGTATTTAGTGTTTAATGTCCCTTTAATTAAAACAATAACAAAGAAACATCTAGTACAACCTTGACATGCCAGTAACATTTTAAAACTTAACTTTTGATAAACACATAGAAAATATAAAAATCATACAATAATCATTAAAGAGTTTAACAAATATGGATGTGCACTATTGTATATAATTAATATTAATGCTTACTAATGGCAGATAAAATGCATTTTTTTTTATTTTTGCCTCTCCACAGTCTGTGTTTCCCATACAGAGGCTTGTCAGTTATTAAACATGTACATTTTTGCTGGTGCTTCGATTAAGCATATATTGCTTTCCAAAGATTAGAACATTATTTATAACCCTTCCTGATGTTTATTTATTGTTTTAATTAAAAATAAAAAAAGCATTAAATATTAATATATCAGCACAAAAAGTTTGGCAAAGAGCTTTATTTCACTTCTCTAATATTGAATATTGAATTAATATTCTTTATATGATTCTTTATATGATCTTGGCTCCAATAACATAGTAAAGTATTGTATTTTATGTAATTATTTTTATATTTTAACTTTCATTTGAGTAGTTTTCTTTCTCCAGGTAAGCCCTGCTGCTTGTATTGCTTATATTTCATGAAATAAGTCTTTGGACAATCAGGAACAATGTTGGTTTAACCAAACATATTATTCCTTTAAATACCATATTGCATTAAATATCTTTGTTTTAATATATTTAGACATAGGAAGGGTAGGAGAAAGATTTTGTATAATTGATTGTTATACTTCCTGTAGGTAAAAGGTAAAGCACTTTACAGCTATTTTCTTACTTCACAAAAGAATCATTAACATCTAGCAAGTCTCCATGGGATAGAAAGTTGAAGTCCATTATAATTTTAATGCTGAATTAGAAATTGTATTCTGTATACCCTTGAAATAATAATAGCAAGGTAAAGCTTCTAGATTTTGAACATAAAAACGTGTGAATAAAATAAGGACATTAACAACACATTCTGTAAACTGCCATTTGAGTTCTAAGTTCCTGATAAAATTCAAACAATTATGACTAATATTCTGACATTTTTTTAATCATGATCTGTTGGCAAGATAGATATTGGGTGAGACAATGAAATAATGCATTGAACTAATTAGTAATAATGTGCCTTTTTCCTTTCAGTAATATAATTAAGACTACTGATCATGTTCATATCGGTAGCAAAGGAATAACTGTGCCTACATTATCTATTTGCAAGTCCTGGAAAGATAAAACCAGAATAAGGAGTGCACTTTGGGTAGTAAAGAAAAAGCAGATAGACTAATTAAAAGGGCAGTAAACATTTACATATTGTAATATAAAAAGCTTAGTTATGCATAATAAAACAACTTTGCAATACAGTTTAATTATTTATGTTGCCCCCTTTTCATGTATTACAATCTAAAAGTTGTGGATTTACTAGTCCTGAAAAATGAAATATCAAATGGCAGGACTAACCCTGACACATATATCTCCTTAATTTGTAGTTTGTTATTATTTATGTTGGTGCCAAATAATCGAGATTTTGTTAACACAATGTCAGTGGCAGGACCTGTTTTCTCCAGACTGAAAGGGACATGCTACTTAACATTTTTTTCCATAATTAAGATCATTCCATTTAAAAAAAATTGTACTTTACCTTTATTATCATTTTGCTTCATCCTTTTGGCATCTTTTTTTTTTAAAGAAGCAGCAATGTACTAGTGGGATCTAGCTGAACACACAGGGTGAGACAATGACAAGAGGTATATATGTGCAGTCACGAATCAGCAGCTATCTCCTAGTAGTGCATTGCTGCTCCTAAGCCTACATAGGTATACTTTTTAAAAAAGGCTACTAAAAGAACAAGTAAATTCAATAATAGAAGTAAATTGGAAAGTTGTTAAAAATGCATGCTCTATCTGAATAATGAAAGAAATTTTGGGGGTTTATATAAGGATTGTCTCCTCAACATATGGAAAGTGGTAATCTAAATGTAACTATTAAAAAACAATTGTTGCAAACAAAGAGATAATGGGCGAAATGACATATGCGGCGCAGGGTTCAGCGTAACTGCTGAAACCCGCGACGCCCGTAATTTCACCTTGCACATTGGGGAATCACATAAACCCCGCTGGCAGTTCATAAAGTGCTGTAAGCCGGATAAACTAGCGATGTACAAAAATGTGCGTAAATACAAATTTCTGGAGTCGCCAGTGACTTATGGCACTTTAGAAACTGCCGGTGCCTAAGAAAATAAAAATAAATATCAAATCTCCCGTAAAAGTCTAACCCGCCTCCCAAAAATAAAGCCGACACTTCAAAACCCCTATATCCGCCATCACCCCCATATCGGAACTAATTAACCCCTAAAACCGACAACCCCCACAACACAATATGCCTAATTAAACTATAAACCCCTAATCCGCCATTCACCCACATCGCAATCTACCTAATAAAAGTATTAACCCCTAAACTGCCAAACCCCCAAATCGCAATAAACCTAATTAATCTATTAACCCCTAAACGGCCAACCCCCCACTTCGCAATAAACCTAATTTAATTGCTAAGCCCCCTAACTTAACACCCCCTAAATTAACCCCAAATTACATAAAATAATAAAATACTAAATTACAATTAAAATAAAAAATCCTAACAGTAAGATTAAATTAAAATAATCTAAAATTACAAAAACTAAAAAAGTCTAAGATTACAGAAAATAATAAACCAAATTATCAAAAATAGAAAAAATTCAACCTAATCCCTATATAAATAAAAAAAGTCCCCCCCCCGAAAAAACCCACCCCCTAATCTAAAACTAAACTACGAATAGCCCTTTAAAGGGCTTTTTGTAGGGCATTGCCCTACATTAAAAAGCTCTTTTGCATTAAAAAAATCTAAATCCCCCCTAACAGTAAACTCCCTCCACCCACCAAACCCCCCAAAATAAAAACACCTAATACTAAAAAACCTAAGCTACCCATTGCCCCTAAAGGGGCATGTGTATGGGCATTGCCCTTAAAAGGGCATTCAGCTATTTTACTGCCCTTAAAAGGGCATTCAGCTCTTTTTCAGTGCCCAAAATCCCTATTCTTAAAAAAAAAAAAAAAAAAAAAAAAAATCCTAACTCTAACCCCCAAATAGGTACTCAACGTTTCTGAAGTCCGGCGGAGAAAGTTTTCTTCCAAGCGGCGATATCTTCTTCCATCGCGGCAACGTCTTCTATCTTCATCCAGGACCAAGCCAACACGGAGCGGAGATGAGTGCGAAACAGAAGACTGACGACGGTGGAGCCATCGAGCGTGGAGATCCTCTTCGTATGATCACCGCCGCACACTGAGGATTGAATTCAAGGTACGCGTTTAAATATGGGGTACCTTGCATTCCTATTGGCTGATTTGAGTCTTCAAATTCAAATCAGCGAATAGGATGAGAGCTACTGAAATCCTATTGGCTGATTTGAGCAGCCAATAGGATTTCAGTAGCTCTCATCCTATTGGCTTTTTCGAATTTGAAGAATCAAATCAGCCAAAAGAAATGCAAGGTACCCCATATTTAAACGCGTACCTTGAATTCAATCCTCAGTGTGCAGTGGTGATCGTACGTAGAGGATCTCCACGCTCGATGGCTCAATGGTCGCTGGTTTTCTGTTCCATGCTCATCTCATATCTGCTCTGTGTTGGCTTGGTCCTGGATGAAGATAGAAAATGTTGCCGCGATGGAAGAAGATATCGCCGCTTGGAAGAAGACTTCACCGCTTGGAAGAAAACTTTCTCCGCCAGACTTCAGGAACGGTGAGTACCTATTTGGTGGTTAGAGTTAGAATTTTTTTTTTTTTTTTTTTTAGAAATGGGGGTTTTGGGCACTGAAAAAGAGCTGAATGCCCTTTTAAGGGCAGTAAAAGAGCTGAATGTCCCTTTAGGGGCAATGGGTAGCTTATGTTTTTTAGTGTTAGTTTTTTTTGGGGAGGTTTACTGTTAGGGGGGACTTAGAATTTTTTAAAGCAAAAGAGCTGTTTAACTTAGGACAATGCCCTACAAAAATCCCTTTTAAGGGCTATTGGTAGTTTAGTATTAGATTAGGGGGTGTTTTTATTCTGGAGGGTTTTTTTTTATTTTCATAGGGATTAGATTTAATTTTTTTTTATTTTTGATTATTTGGTTTATTATTTTCTGTAATGTTAAACTTTATTTTTTTGTAATTTTAGATTAATTTAATCTTAGTTTTTTTATTTTTAAAGTAATGTTAGGTTTTTAAAGTGAAGGTAAAGTTACGCTATTTGCTATCAACTATCAATGAATGAAATAAATATAAGTTTAATTCATCTTTTTTTCTCCCGATATCTAAACAAAGTTATAAGCTTTATAAACTACATTTTTAATCATCAAATATGCAGCTATGCAGCCCGTTTTTTTTTTTTTACACAGCAGTAACGTTTTTATTTCAACCAGTTGAAAATTAGGCTGTTAGGCGGTCGTCACTCTATGTCATACACCCACTAAATAAACTGAGCATGCGTGATTTCATTATTCATCATGCGCGCTCCCGTAACCACTTTGATTCACAATAGTAGATGCTGAATCTTGTGACGTTGTTGTCTCGCGCATGCGCTAAATTCATTACAAGGGGACGCTGGCATTTGTTCGCGCATGTGCAAAGCTGGTCTCATGGGAGCGAGCCTTGAGTTGTGAAATAGGGAGCGGGTGGGACCGCTCTCTAGTCTAAGGCGATATCAAAGCAGGAAGTGGGAAATGGGAGGAGCAAAGAACAGTAAGAGATATTTTTAAAACATTGCGATCTCTTACTAACAGTTATATTCAAGGTTTAAAAAGTTAGCGAATAAGCTAAATATCGGATAGGCTTCATAGAAAGTGCAAGATATTATCTCAAATTTACCATCACTTTAATTGTAACTTAGTATTTTTTAATATACTTAATTGAGGTTAATTTAGGGTGCGTTAGGTTAGGGGGCTTATTAATTTAATTAGTTATTTGCATTGTGGGGGGTTGGCGGTTTAGGAGTTAATAGCTTAATTAGGTTAATTGCGTTGTGGGGTTTTTGCGGTTTAGGGGTTAATAGATTTTTTAGGTTTATTGTTATGTGAGTAAATGGTGGATTAGGGGTTTATACATTTAATAGGTTTATTGTGATGTGGGTTAATGGCGGATTTGGTGTTAATAGTTTTATAAGTTATTGTGGTGGGGGTTGGCGGTTGACAGGTAGAAATATATTGTGCATGCGTTAGGTGTTAGTATTTTCAGGGAGTTACAGTGCTCACATTTTCAGCGCAAGGCTTGCTGCGCCTGCCTATGTGTGGTGAGGTGAAAATGGTGTAAAATTTCTCAATTTTTGCTGCATAAGTCCTTGTGCTGAATATGTGATATTAATTTGTGGCGCGGTTCTATGTTAGCTTATAGGAGTAATATCTTTCTCATACACACACTGGTAAATGTCTTACATTTTCAAATTCAAAATTCATTAAAAAAGGCAGGTCTTGGTGGTGAGACTCCACAAGCCATTACTCTTGGGAACTAATGCCCAAGCTGAGGATACCACCAGTAATTGGGCAGGACAAAAATAAATTAAGGCACCTAGCTACCAGACACTGCTGTCTGATGGAGTTTCAGACCAAACACATCAAAGTGGTAGAAATTAGAGAGAGAATTTTGTTGCCTTGCATATTTATTCAATATAAGCCTCATTCTTGGAAAAAAACAAAAAAAGAGGAAACTAATCTAGAAAAATGGACAATAATGTGTTTTGGAAAAACTATCCTGCCTCCAATTAAACCTTGGAAATCAAGAGATTTATCCAAAAAGCTAAAGAAAAGGATATTTCTCTCTGCCCTTTGCTTGGACAAACAGACTAACACGTTTTCTAAAAACCTTTGTAATTTTAAAGTAGAATACTAATTCTCTTACAATATTTAAATTAAGTTAGAGGCCATGCATTTAGTTATTTGAATTAGGATGGTGGGTTATAATCTCCTGATTGATGTTATCCAAAAAATCACTTTCGGCAAAAAATTATATTGAATCCTTAAAACTGTCTTATCTTGATGAAAATAAGATGAGGAAACTTGCAAGAAAGAACAAAAAATTCAGTAAGCTTCCCCACTAAAAATATTGCTAAAGCAACCAAAACTTTCAAGACAGAAACTAAATGTCCAAAAGCATGCAGGTTCAAAAAGAGAAACCTGTAAAGCTTGTAAAATGAACGTCCTATAGAACTTAACTTAGACAATGGATATATCCTGACTTGATCAAAGCTTAGACACTGAGCAATTTTACTATAGTATGAAACAGAAAAAATCCATTTTACATCCCAACATTTTGGTCCAGGCTCTGGACCTTTGTCAAGGGAAACTTCACACAAGTTCACAAAATATTCCAAATAGCAAAATGAAATTAAACAATGCATACCTGCTTTTAAACAAAGTGCCAAACAGCTACCGGAAGTGACATCACAGCACTTCCTGTTCTGACTATAACTGTAAAAAAAGGTTTTTATTACATGCTCATTTTTCAACCATATTCAAAGAAATAATAATGCCACCTGATCTACACAGGACTGAATAGGTAAACCACATTTGTTTTGACAGTTAAATTCATCCGGATCACCAATATTATCCTGTTAACCGTTGCCATAGCAACCAATACACAAATGGCCATTATGTCACCTCCGGTCATAAAACCTTATCCTAAACAATCCAAACCTAATTGTTACATACTATATACTATACATTATATACATTATATTACAGAACATATGTACTCTTAATCATATAATATCCAATACAGCTCCAAGCTAACCCCAGTATCACTATTGCTTATCTGCAATTTAACTTTATTTGCAGTCATATCCTTATTAAAGACAAAACACATTAAAGGCAAGTATATTTTCAAAACATTTTCAAAATACATTTTTAAAATGTCCTTCACAGATTGCCCCCAGGCTGGGAATATAGACATATTAACACATAAATATATATGCATATAAGCATACACATTATATGTACAGGAAACACACAGACCGCAATTTAAAGGCACTTTTCAGTTCTGTTTTTTTTTTTCTAACACCCCACTCCCGCTAACTTTAGCCCCAAAATACTGTCTAGTGTAGTAATTTTATTAAAAATGCGGCTATCTTTATTTTTTAATAAGATACGTTAGACTGTATTTTGGGGCCATTTGGGGCACATTTATAAAATTAACCAGAGATCTGATCACTAGTTAGTTTTATAAGCACTAATTGCTACCGCGAGTTTGTAATGGCTGATTAATTATTGCATGGCCGCAAAAGGGTAAATTTGCCCATTTGCAGGCATGCGATAATTTAACGTTCCACTTGTAATCACTTGTAATCTAGCCCTTTATTGGTGATCACATTTGTACAAACAATAACAATGTTCACTGATATCCAGATTCCTGCTAATGGTAAACTGGAAGGCAGGTCCTTATCCTGTGTAAGTACTGTAAATAAGTAATGTTTTTAGCACACTTGGAAATAACACCTTTGATTTTAGGTTTCCAAGTATCACCAGTTTATACCACAGTATGATAAGCATTAAAAACAGATAATGTTTCAAAAACCTTTACTATCCTAACAGTGCCTTAATGCTTATGTTATTAATTAAGAAATTACACTATTTCCCTCATTAGTTTGTCAGTAGTATTTAACAGCCTGCCTGTAGCAAGCTTAAAACCTCAGGCATAAAAATGACTTCCATCTCAACCAGAGCTTTCATCCATAAACCCGACACCTGCTCCCTATTTACACTCTTATAAGAAAAAAACAGCATCTCTACTGAACTATTAGCTAAGATGATGCTGCAGACCTGCTGGTGCTAGGCCTAAAGGGTTGCTTGATTAATTTCCTGTGTAAAAATATTGTATGCAAGCCTGGGTGATTTGCTTTCATCAGCAAAAAAGAAGAGCTGTCATTAGAGATGTCTGCCCTTGTCTACCCGGCAGGGGCAGAACTACAGGGGGTGCAGAGTGGTTGCAACTACGATGGGTCCCCTGTTTTCTTACACCTGTGCCCTGTGGACCCTGTGGTTTCTAGTTATGTCTTTGCTACCCGGCATGGGCTTCGGTAATTCTAGTCCATAATCCACAGGGGACTGAAAAGCTAGCTTAACCTCTCTGCCACTTTAAGGCTAAAGGCGTTAAATCATCCCGATCAGATCTCATTGGGATGAATGATAATCCCTGCTCTTTTGCAACCAATTGGGGTGTGGCTGCAGGACCATTTGCTTGAGCAATAAATATGGGCCCATTTACTTTTTTTCCATGTAGTATTAGTTTTTTAATTTCTCGTGTAATGTTGTTGCTTTTTTTTCAGGTACTGTTATAGTTTATTTTTGGTACCTTAGGGGGGTGTTAGGTTAGGGGGTTTATCTGGTTAAGGGGTTAAGATGTTAATAGGTATTTTGTGATGGGGGTTGTGGCAATTTAGGGGTTAATAGCATAATGGAGTATTTTGCGTGAGCTATGTGGTGGTTTAGGGGTTAATAGTGTAGTGGTGTATTTTGCAAAGGGGGTGGTGGTAGTTTAGGGATTAATAGTGTAGTGGGGTACTTTGTGGTGGGCTATGTGGCAGTTGCGGTGTTAATGGTGTAGAGGGGTTGTTTGTGATATGGGGGTGTTTCGGTTTAGGGGTTAATAGAGTAGTTTAGTGCAACTGTTAGCCTCTGGCCAAACTCTTTATGTTAACTTTCAGATTGCAAAACAAGTTTGAGCGTTAAATGCGATTGCGTTATAGCGATCAGATTTATTTTCAACTTGTAATACCAGTGGACATTGCCGCTCAGGGGAGCATAAATTACTGTGGGTTTGCGTTAATGAATTTGCACTAATTTAAACAGAGTGCCACTTGTAATATGGATCTCGCAATTGTGTTTATGCTCCTCACACTAACGATAATGCTTTCCTCTTAATGTAGCCCATAGTATTTAACTCCTGGTGTATTTTGGCTTTTATTATCATTCATGCTAGATCCTATAAAGCTTCTAGCATGAGTGTTACTGTATTTCTGTTTAGCCTGATGGTGGTGATTGTCATTGGTTAAAGCTTCCAATTTAGTGTTTGAAGAAATATATTGAATTTTAGTTAGGACACTTCTCTTTCACAGTCTTGGTCTGTTAAAATATTACCTTTGTCCAGATTTATACTAAAGAAAAAGCATAAACTTGTTCTGTTCTTTAGATATGTTTCTTTGTTCCACATAATACAATATCGTTTAGATAACAGAAATGTTTGCTTTTTAAATCGGTTAACCTACTCGTTATAACATTGTTAGTGCATTTATACATTTAAGAATAAAAAGTACCCAGGGATTTTTTTCTATCTAAAAAAGAGCATGTGTTATGCATGATCAAAGGGTTTTAAAAAAACCTACAAATAAGAGTGCCGTGCTCTACATTTCGGTGAATGGTTCTACAGAAAATAACTGACAGGGGTTTATTATGAATTTTCTGACCTATTAAAGAGACACTCAAGTCAAACTAAACTTTTATGATTCAGATAGAGCATGCAGTTTTAAGACACTTTTTAATTTACTTCCATTATCAAATTTTGCACAGTCTTTTTATATTCACACTTTCTGGGAAACAAGTTTGTATGTGCGTAAGCTCACAGAGTATACCTATTCTAGTCTGTGATTGGCTGATGTCACATGATGCAGGGGGCCGGAAAATGTGAGAAAAAACAAATTTGTCAGAAAAAAAAATCTACTGCTTGTTTGAAATAAGTAGGTGTTATTGCATTTTCTTTTTATTATACACTTGTTAATTATGTAATTCTACTGCATTGATTCGTCCTTTAAACTTTTGAGTCTGATCACAATACTATTTGGAATAACAATTTCAATTTATATTTAAAAAAATGTAGGCTGTCACTTTTTATTGTGTTTTATTTCCCAATTTTGTAACCATTGTAATCACCCCTACTCTCTATAAGAATTTTTTTTTGTTTTTCTGCTTAAAGAAATTCATAGAAAAATGGCATAAAAGTATTCAAAATAACCTAAACATATCAGCAAAACTTAGAAAATACCATGTATCTTCAGTGGGGAATTTTTTAGGTAAAAATACAGTGACATCAAGCCTGTCAAACTTAAAGTTAAGGTAAAGTTTGATGAATGAAAGCCCGGTTTTTAAAAATACTATTAAAAACAGGGGCACTTTCATTCAATAAAGTTTAGAAAGCAGCCATTTTGTTTAAAAACTTACCTTTCTTCTTTTCACAGCCGGAGCAGCTTCCCCCACCCAGAGATCCTCTCTTCACACCTCAGCAATTACTAATCTGGCTTCCTCCAATCACAGCTTTCAACACAGGGGAGTCATTGTCTGAGGCCATGCCATGATTGGAGGAAGCTGGATTAGTCATTACTGATGTGTGAAGAGAGGATCTGCGTGCGGGGGAAGCTGCACCGGCTGTGAAAAGAAGAAAGGTAAGTTTTTAAACAAAACGTCTGCCTTCTAAACTCTGATGAATGAAAGTGCCCCTGTTTTTAATAGTATTTTTTAAAACCGGGGTTTCATTCATCAAAGTTTACATTCACTTTAAGATCCTCATCTAAAACAGTACCATAAGAATTATCTTGGTACTGCTGTGTTCCAGAAAATTTAGTAAAAATAGAAACAGTTTAAAACAGGGTCATTTCCATATAATAATTAATGTTTATTAAGAATTATGTTTTACATAAGGGACTAGTCTGTCAGTCCTATACAAAGATTGAGATGTATGAAAAATAGACTTTTTTCCCAATAATGTACACAGCAGCTGACTGTGTATATATAACTAAAAAAAAAATAAAAAAAAAAAAATAGCGAAGCGCTCAACCTGGGAACGAACAATAGCATAATAGCTATGGCTAGTTACCACCCAAGAAGCAGCCTCTTTTTGCTCAACACGTGCCTTTCACAGAGAAGAACTTTCCTGAAGCATATCAGTCTGATCCTGACTTAAAGTGTCAGTAAACTTTAAAAATAATGTTATATAATTCTGCACATAGTGCATAATTATATAACATTATATTAGCCAAACATTATAAAACATAATTGTACCCTATTAATATATTTAAAAAAACGCTGTTTTACAGACCCGCTCTCTGAACTCTGCTGAGCGGGTCTGTTATATTTACTCAGCGCATCGGGCCAGCTGTATAGTCACAGCCCGGCCCGACCGCGCCATAGCACTAAGTGCAGCTCGCTCCTGCTGTCAGACAGAGCAGGAGCGAGCTGCACTTATGGCGCGGTCGGGCCGGGCTGTGACTATACAGTTGGCCCGATGCGCTGAGTAAATATAACAGACCTGCTCAGCAGAGTTCAGAGAGCGGGTCTGTAAAACAGCATTTTTGAAAAAAAATTAATAATGCTCCACGCAGGATGTCATCGCCAGTCCTGGATAGCTCCGTTACGCGCCACCGGGATGAGATAGAAGACGCCCCCGCGATGGATGAAGATTTTGTCGCCTGGATAAAGACTTCTCACTGCCTGGATAAAGACTTCTAGTCACCTGGATGGAGATGGATGTCCGGACTTTAGGAACCGTAAGTAGATATTCTGGGGTTAGTGTTAGGTTTTCTTTTATTTTTTG
This sequence comes from Bombina bombina, assembly GCF_027579735.1. Taxonomy (NCBI): domain Eukaryota; kingdom Metazoa; phylum Chordata; class Amphibia; order Anura; family Bombinatoridae; genus Bombina; species Bombina bombina. The sequence goes on along the minus strand of NC_069501.1, from coordinate 799,099,219 downwards.
GGGTGTTTTTTTTAAGATTATGGCTTTGGGCTTGTAAAAGAGCTGAATGCCCATACAAATGCCCCTTTAGGGGTAATGGGTAGCTTAGGTTTTTTTTTAGGTTTAGGTTTTTTTATTTTAGGGGTTGGTTGGGTGGGGGGTTTTACTGTTGGGGGGGACTTTGTATTTTTTTTTAGGTAAAAGAGCTGTTTAACTTAGGGCAATGTCCTACAAAAAGCCATTTTATAGGTAGTTTATTGTAGGTTAGGGGGTGTTTTTATTTTGGGGGGCTTTTGATTTTATAAGGCTATTAGATTAGGTGTAATTGTTTTTATTTTTGATAATTTCATTTATTCTTCAGGCCCCCGCTTGGGCTTGGATCAAGACATCGGAGGAGCTCTTCTGGATCGATCGGTGAACCCGGCGTGGTGAAGATAAGGTAGGAAGATCTTCAGGGGCTTAGTGTTAGGTTTATTTAAGGGGGGTTTGGGTTAGATTAGGGTTATGTGGGTGGTGGGTTGTAATGTTGGGGGGGTATTGTATGTGTTTTTTTTACAGGCAAAAGAGCTGAATTCTTTGGGGCATGCCCCGCAAAGGGCCCTTTTCAGGGCTGGTAAGGTAAAAGAGCTTTGAACTTTTTTAATTTAAAATATTGTAGGGCATTTTTTTATTTTGGGGGGCTTGTTATTTTATTAGGGGGCTTAGAGTAGGTGTAATTAGTTTAAAATTGTTGTAATATTTTTCTAATGTTTGTAAATATTTTTTTATTTTTTGTAACTTAGTTCTTTTTTATTTTTTGTACTTTAGTTAGTTTATTTAATTGTATTTATTTGTAGGTATTGTATTTAATTAATTTATTGATAGTGTAGTGTTAGGTTTAATTGTAGATAATTGTAAGTATTGTATTTAATTAATTTATTGATAGTGTAGTGTTAGGTTTAATTGTAACTTAGGTTAGGATTTATTTTACAGGTAATTTTGTAATTATTTTAACTAGGTAACTATTAAATAGTTATTAACTACTTAATAGCTATTGTACCTGGTTAATATAATTACAAAGTTGCCTGTAAAATAAATATTAATCCTAAAATAGCTACAATATAATTATAATTTATATTGTAGCTATATTAGGGTTTATTTTAAGGTAAGTATTTAGCTTTAAATAGGAATAATTTATTTAATAATAGTTAATTTATTTAGTTAGATTTAAATTATATTTATGTTAGGGGGGTGTTAGGGTTAGAGTTAGCTTTAGGGGTTAATACATTTATTATAGTAGCGGTGTGGTCCGGTCGGCAGATTAGGGGTTAATTATTGTAGGTAGGTGGAGGCGGCGTTGGGGCGGCAGATTAGGGGTTAATAAATATAATATAGGGGTCGGCTGTGTTAGGAGCAGCAGATTAGGGGTACATAGGGATAATGTAGGTTGGGGTGGTGTACGGAGCGGCAGATTAGGGGTTAAAAAAATATGCAGGTGTCAACGATAGCGGGGGCAGCAGATTAGGGGTTAATAAATATAATATAGGGGTCGGCGATGTTAGGGGCAGCAGATTAGGGGTACATAGGGATAACATAGTTGGCGGCGGTGTACGGAGGGGCAGATTAGGGGTTAAAATGTTTTAATAGAGTGGCGGCGATGTGGGGGGGCCTCGGTTTAGGGGTACATAGGTAGTTTATGGGTGTTAGTGTACTTTAGAGCACAGTAGTTAAGAGCTTTATAAACCGGCGTTAGCCCAGAAAGCTCTTAACTACTGACTTTTTTCTGCGGCTGGAGTTTTGTCATTAGATTTCTAACACTCACTTCAGCCAAGACTCTAAATACCGGCGTTAAAAAGATCCCATTGAAAAGATAGGATACGCAAATGGCGTAGGGGGATCTGCGGTATGGAAATGTTGCGGCTGCAAAGTGAGCATTAGACCTGCAAAGTGAGCATTAGACCCTTTCCTGACTTACTCCAAATACCAGCGTGCGGTAAAAACCAGCGTTTGGAGCCTCTAACGCTGGTTTTGATGGCTACCGCCCAACTCTAAATCTAGGCCTTAGAGTTTTTAATTTTTCAATAGTTATATTGTAACTTTTAATATAAAGTTAGGGGGTGTTAGGTTTAGCGGTTAATAGTTTAATTTGGTGTTTTGCGATGTGGAGGTGTCGGCTTAGGGGTTAATAGGTTTAGTTTATTAGTTATGATGTGGGGGGCTGGCAGTTTAGCTGTTAATAGCTTTATTTAGTGTTGGCGATGTCGGGGGCGGTGGATTAGGGATTAATTTTTTTATTTAGTGTCAGAGATGTCGGGGAGTGGCGGATTTGGGGTTACTAGATTTATTTAGTGTTGGCGATGTGGGTGGGTAGCAGATCAGGGTTTAATAGGTTTATTTAATAGTTGCGATGTGGCTCAGCGGAAGATTAGGGATTAATAGGAGTAATATAGGTATATGGGTTTTAATGTTGGGGGGGGTTATTGTATGTGTTTTTTTTTACAGGCAAAAGAGCTGAATTCTTTGGGGCATGCCCCACAAAAGTTCCTTTTAAGGGCTGGTAAGGTAAAAGAGCTTTGAACTTTTTAAATTTAGAATAGGGTAGGGCATTTTTTTATTTTGGGGGGCTTTGTTATTTTATTAGGGGGCTTAGAGTAGGTGTAATTAGTTTAAAATTGTTGTAATATTTTTCTTATCTCTGTAAATATTTTTTTATTTTTTGTAACTTAGTTCTTTTTTATTTTTTGTACTTTAGTTAGCTTATTTAAATGTATTTATTTGTATGTATTGTATTTAATTAATTTATTTATAGTGTAGTGTTAGGTTTAATTGTAGGTAATTGGAGGTATTTTATTTAATTAATTTATTGATAGTGTAGTGTTAGGTTTAATTGTAACTTAGGTTAGGATTTATTTTACAGGTAATTTTGTAATTATTTTAACTAGGTAACTATTAAATAGTTATTAACTATTTAATAGCTATTGTACCTGGTTAAAATAATTACAAAGTTACCTGTAAAATAAATATAAATCCTAAAATAGCTACAATATGATTATAATTTATATTGTAGCTATACTAGGGTTTATTTTACAGGTAAGTATTTAGCTTTAAATAGGAATAATTTATTTAATAATAGTTAATTTATTTCGTTAGATTTAAATTATATTTAATTTAGGGGGGTGTTAGGGTTAGGGTTAGACTTAGCTTTAGGGGTTAAAAAATGTATTAGAATAGCGGTTAGCTCCGGTCGGCAGATTAGGGGTTAATGTTTGAAGTTAGGTGTCGGCGATGTTAGGGAGGGCAGATTAGGGGTTAATACTATTTATTATAGGGTTATTGAGGCGGGAGTGAGGCGGATTAGGGGTTAATAACTTTATTATAATAGTGGCGCGGTCCGGTCGGCAGATTAGGGGTTAATAAGTGTAGGCAGGGGGAGGCGACGTTGAGGGGGGCAGATTAGGGGTTAATAAATATAATATAGGGGTCGGCGGTGTTAGGGGCAGCAGATTAGGGGTACATAAGTATAACGTACCTTGCGGCGGCGTGCGGACGGCAGATTAGGAGTTAAAAAATTTTAATAGAGTGGCGGCAATGTGGGGGGACCTCGGTTTAGGGGTACATAAGTAGTTTATGGGTGTTAGTGTACTTTAGAGCACAGTAGTAGTTAAGAGCTTTATAAACCGGCGTTAGCCCAGAAAGCTCTTAACTACTGTTTTTTTTCTGCGGCTGGAGTTTTGTCGTTAGATTTCTAACGCTCACTTCAGCCACGACTCTAAATACCAGCGTTAGAAAGATCCCATTGAAAAGATAGGATACGCAATTGACGTAAGGGGATCTGCGGTATGGAAAAGTCGCGGCTGGAAAGTGAGCGTTAGACTCTTTAATGACTGGCTCCAAATACCAGAGGGCGGTAAAAACCAGCGTTAGGAGCCTCTAACGCTGGTTTTGACGGCTACTGCCCAACTCTAAATCTAGGCCATAGAGAATAAATCAAATTTAATGATAAAAGTAAATTGGAAAGTTGTTTAAAATTACATGCCCTATCAGAATCATGAAAGAAACAGTGACTGTGATTGCATGAACTTGGAAATAAGGAGAGAAAAAAGGCCAAATAAACATTAGATTGTGATTGACCCATTGATTCAATATTTGCCTTATTTAGCATGTTTCTCTAAAAATGGTTTAAATATTTTCAGTACTTAATAGTCTTAGACATAATAGATTGTACAACTGATTGCATGCCTATAAACACATTGGAATAATTATAGGTTTGATGTAAATTATACTTTAAACATATATTTGAAGTTTATATATTTTTGTATTTTAGGGACAGCAAATTAATTTAAGATTTTGTTGACTAATTCAGTTAGCAGCACACTTTACTGGTGACAAGGAGAGTTTTTCCAAATTATTGGAGAATGGCTAATGTAGTATCTCTCCAAAAAAAAAGGACTATAGGGAAGATTCTGGTAACTACAGGTCTATCAGTTTAACTTAATGTGTAGGAACATTAATAGAAACTCTTTAAAAGAAAGAATTATGATTTTCATAATGACAAACTTCTTAGAGAAGCATTAATAGTATTGTTTTACTTCAGGAAGATCATATCAGACTAATCTGACTCCTTTGGCTGTGTAACCAATGTGTTAAACCAGGGTGGAGCAGTAGATGTAGCTTACTTATGGCTAGATTACGAGTTTGGCGATAGCCTTAAAAAGCAGCGAGGTCCCCACGCTGCTTTTTAACGCCCGCTGGTATTACGAGTCTGGCAGGTACAGGTGTACCGCTCACTTTTTTTCCGCGACTCGAGCATACCGCAATTCCCCTTACGTCAATTGCGTATCCTATCTTTTCAAAGGGATTTGCCTAACGCTGGTATTACGAGTCTTGGAAGAAGTGAGCGGTACACCCTCACCTGTCAAGACTCCTACTGCATTTAGTCAGTAGTTAAGAGTTTTATGGGCTAACGCGTAACATAATACTCTAAACTAAAGTGCTAAAAAGTACACTAACACCCATAAACTACCTATTAACCGCTAAACTGAGCAACCCCCCCCCACATCGGAAACACTTCAATAAATATATTAACCCCAATCAGCCAATAGGATTGAGCTTGCATTCTATTGGCTGATTGGAACAGCCAATAGAATGCAAGCTCAAACCTATTGGCTGATCCAATCAGCCAATAGTATTGAACTTCAATCCTATTGGCTAATTGGATCAGCCAATAGGATTTTTCCTACCTTAATTCCGATTGGCTGATAGAATCCTATCAGCCGATCGGAATTCATGGGATGCCATCTTGGATGACGTCATTTAAAGGAACCTTCATTCTTCGCTTGGACTTCATTTGAAGAGGATGGCTCTGCATCGGCTGGATTGAAGATGGACCCGCTCCGCTCCAGATGGATAAAGATAGAAGATGCCGCCTGGATGAAGACTTCTGCTGCTTGGAGGACCTCTTCTGCCCAGATCGGATGAAGACTTCTGCCCCTCTGGAGGTCCACTTTTGCCCGGCTGGGTGAAGACGGCTCAAGATAGGGAGATCTTCAGGGGGTAGTGTTAGGTTTTTTAAGGGGGGATTGGGTGGGTTTTAGAGTAGGGTTGGGTGTGTGGGTGATGGGTTTTAATGTTGGGGGGGTATAGTATTTTTTTTTACAGGTGAAAGAGCTGATTACTTTGGGGCAATGCCCCACAAAAGGCCCTTTTAAGGGCTATTTGTAATTTAGTGTAGGGTAGGGAATTTTATTATTTTGGGGGCTTTTTTATTTTATTAGGGGGAGTAGATTAGGTGTAATTAGTTTAAAATTCTTGTAATTCTTTTTTTTCTGTAATTTAGTTTATGTAATTTAATTGTAATTATTTGTTGGTAGTTTAGGTAATTAGTTTAAATAGGTGTAATCGTAACTTAGGTTAGGGTTTATTTTACAGGTACTTTTGTACTTATTTTAGCTAGGTAGTTATTAAATAGTTAATAACTATTTAATAACTATTCTACCTAGTTAAAATAAATACAAAGATGCCTGTAAAATAAATATAAATCCTAAGATAGCTACAATGTAACTATTAGTTATATTGTAGCTAGCTTAGGCCTAGATTTAGAGTTGGGCGGTAGCCGTCAAAACCAGCGTTAGAGTCTCCTAATGCTGTTTTTTACCGCCCTCTGGTATTTGGAGTCAGTCATTAAAGGGTCTAACGCTCACTTTCCAGCCGTGACTTTTCCATACCGCAGATCCCCTTAAGTCAATTGCGTATCCTATCTTTTCAATGGGATCTTTCTAACTCCGGTATTTAGAGTCTTGGCTGAAGTGAGCGTTAGAATTCTAACGACAAAACTCCAGCCGCAGAAAAAAGTCAGTAGTTAAGAGCTTTCTGTGCTAACGCTGGTTTATAAAGCTTTTAACTACTGTGCTCTAAAGTACACTAACACCCATAAACTACCTAGGTACCCCTAAACTGAGGTCCCCCCACATCGCCTCCACTCGATTAATTTTTTTTAACCCCTAATCTGCCAACCGCCACCTACGTTATACTTATGTACCCCTAATCTGCTGCCACTAACACCGCCGACCCCTATATTATATTTATTAACCCCTAATCCGATCAGCCAATCAGATTGAGCTTGCATTCTATTGGCTGATCGGAACAGCCAATAGAATGCGAGCTCAATCTGATTGGCTGATTGAATCAGCCAATCGGATTGAACTTGATTCTGATTGGCTGATTCCATCAGCCAATCAGAATTTGCCTACCTTAATTCCGATTGGCTGATAGAATCCTATCAACCAATCGGAATTCGAGAGACGCCATCTTGGATGACGTCCCTTAAAGGAACCGTCATTCGTCGGGAAGTCGTCGGTGAAAATGGATGTTCCGCGTCGGCGGGATGAACATGGATCCGAAAGAAAGAAGATTGAAGATGCCGTTGATAGAAGACTTCAGCCGGATCATGGACCTCTTCAGCTCCCGCTTGGATGAAGACTTCAGACGGATCATGGACATCTTCAGCCCCCGGCTTGGGCTTGGATCAAGACATCGGAGGAGCTCTTCTGGATCGATCGGTGAACCTGGTATGGTGAAGATAAGGTAGGAAGATCTTCAGGGGCTTAGTGTTAGGTTTATTTAAGGGGGGTTTGGGTTAGATTAGGGGTATGTGGGTGGTGGGTTGTAATGTTGGGGGGGGGTATTGTATGTGTTTTTTTTACAGGCAAAAGAGCTGAATTCTTTGGGGCATGCCCCGCAAAGGGCAGTTTTCAGGGCTGGTAAGGTAAAAGAGCTTTGAACTTTTTTAATTTAGAATAAGGTAGGGCATTTTTTTATTTTGGGGGTCTTTGTTATTTTATTAGGGGGCTTAGAGTAGGTGTAATTAGTTTAAAATTGTTGTAATATTTTTCTAATGTTTGTAAATATTTTTTTATTTTTTGTAACTTAGTTCTTTTTTATTTTTTGTACTTTAGTTAGTTTATTTCATTGTAGTTATTTGTAGGTATTGTATTTAATTAATGTATTGATAGTGTAGTGTTAGGTTTAATTGTAGGTAATTGTAGGTATTTTATTTAATTAATTTATTGATAGTGTAGTGTTAGGTATAATTGTAACTTAGGTTAGGATTTATTTTACAGGTAATTTTGTAATTATTTTAACTATTTTAGCTATTAAATAGTTCTTAACTATTTAATAGCTATTGTACCTGGTTAAAATAAATACAAAGTTACCTGTAAAATAAATATAAATCCTAAAATAGCTACAATATAATTATAATTTATATTGTAGCTATATTAGGGTTTATTTTACAGGTAAGTATTTAGCTTTAAATAGGAATAATTTATTTAATAAGAGTTAATTTATTTCGTTAGATTTAGATTATATTTAATTTAGGGGGGTGTTAGTGTTAGGGTTAGACTTAGCTTTAGGGGTTAATACATTTATTAGAATAGCGGTGAGCTCCAGTCGGCAGATTAGGGGTTAATGTTTGAAGTTTGGTGTCGGTGATGTTAGGGAGGGCAGATTAGGGGTTAATACTATTTATTATAGGGTTATTGAGGCGGGAGTGAGGCGGATTAGGGGTTAATAACTTTATTATAATAGCGGTGCGGTCTGCTCGACAGATTAGGGGTTAATAAGTGTAGGCGACGTTGTGGGGGGCAGATTAGGGGTTAATAAATATAATACAGGGGTCGGCGGTGTTAGGGGCAGCAGATTAGGGGTACATAGGGATAATGTAAGTAGCGGCGGTTTACGGAGCGGCAGATTAGGGGATAAAAAAAAAAAGCAGGTGTCAGCGATAGCTGGGGCGGCAGAATAGGGGTTAATAAGTGTAAGGTTAGGGGTGTTTAGACTCAAGGTACATGTTAAGGTGTTAGGTGCAGACGTAGGAAGTGTTTCCCCATAGAAAACAATGGGGCTGCGTTAGGAGCTGAACACGGCTTTTTTGCAGGTGTTAGGTTTTTTTTCAGCTCAAACAGCCCCATTGTTTTCTATGGGGGAATTGTGCACGAGCACGTTTTTGAAGCTGGCCGCGTCCGTAAGCACCACTGGTAACAAGAGTTGAAGTTGGGTTAAATATGCTCTACGCTCCTTTTTTGGAGCCTAACGCAGCCATTCTGTGAACTCTCAATACCAGCGGTATTTAAAAGGTGCGGCCAGAAAAAAGCATGCGTAGCTAACGCACCCCTTTGGCCGCAGAACTCTAAATCTAGGCGTTAGGGTTTATTTTATCGGTAAGTATTTAGTTTTAAATAGGAATAATTTATTTAATTATAGTAAATTTATTTAGATATATTTAAATTATATTTTAAAAAAGTTTTAAATCAGAGAGAGTAGAAAATATTGCTGTATATAAATATTCGGTGCCACCCTTGAATAATAATATGAAACAACAAAATAAGAAAGAAATAATTAGGACATATATGAATGTCCCAAAAAAGTAAGGGATTGAACAAAAGCACACGAAATATTATTTTGAAAAAATCCAATTCCTTTATTTAACTTTCCTACTTCACATTCAGTGATTGGTCTGTTATACCGGGCTGCGGTAGTTGGAGCAACATCTAACAATTTAAATTAAAACTAAAAGTAACATAAAGCTGACAAAATATCTAATTCCCTATGCATACGTATGCAGACTAAAGATGATACAAAATATAGGATAATATATATGAAAAATTGTACATAATGTCAAAATACAAAACACAGATATATCCTAAATGTCAGGCTAACAGCATTACATACTGCAAATAAACATAATAACAACAACTTAACAGTCCATGTTCCCACTGTAAGTATAGAAAATGGCTATTGGAAACCATAGAGTGGTAATTCACAGAAGGTATCGGTAGGTGAAAGACCGCAACAGAGTCTGCTGCACACTAGGTCAAAAGCCGATACAAAGGTTGTATGAATATAAGACAGTACTTATCTTTCCTCCTTCAGAGTATAGTTGTGATAGGGTTCTTTACTGATCCGTGATTCCTCGGCGTGTGACGTAACCCCCAGTGGGGGTGGTCAAATCGTCACTGCAAACTTGAGCCAATCACAACTCTGTATATCCTTGTCAGGACGTCCAAGATAGATATCAGGCTGTATTGTTGACATACAAAAAATACTTTGCACACTTCAATAGTTAAGCACCGCTTCTGTTAGCTGTCCTCAAGCTATAAGGTTGATTCCTGATGTCGATTCACAGGCACAACATCCATGCGCTATTATTTCAGCGCTGATTCACAATTCACAGACTTGTCCTGTTGGTTGGAATACTTTCAGAGGCAGCAGTATAATAAGCTTAATTAAGTGCTGGAATAAGACTTCAGCTTTATTATGTCACCACAAAGACCTCAGACAGTTGTTAACATATCCAAGGTACTATACACATAGTGCCAACGCACGTTTCACCCCCCTCCAGAGCATGTGTCCCAGGGGTTCGTCAGGGCATTCTGAGTCCACATCGGACATCCTCTTTATAGGGCCTACCTGATTATTCACAGGTGATTCTCCTACACAGTCTCGCCTACTTTTTGTTTAGAGAGCTGTACCCTTTTATATAGCCAGGAGCCCTTAAAGGGATATTTATATTCAAATAGATTTAAACCTTTAATTTAAATTTTATAAAAAAATGTGCAAGAATAATAATTCTTGGTTATTGAGCAAACATTTTTAAGTTTAACCTTAATTCCTAGGTAACCTCTTAGCTCTACTTGCAGATAGGAAATTACTCCAAAATAAATGGCAAAAAACCCCGTCAGATTTATTTTGCTTTCTTATAGAAAGCTTACATATTCCAATTTTTCATTTAGACCGACTGGTAACCTTGTACCCAGCCTATATATCCATTTAGTCTCTTTCTGTAAGAGGACTTTATCATTGTTGCCCCCTCGTCCATTTGTGATCCCTTTATCAATAATTATAAATTTTAGGGAATCCACATTGCCATTGTGCTTATCACAGAAATGTCTAGCAACATTGGTGTCTCTAGAATGGAGGATGTCATCTCTGTGCTCTTGTACCCGGTCCTTTACCAACCTCTTGGTTTTACCAACGTAAAAGACCGGGCACGAGCACCGCAAGAGATAAATCACCCCCTCAGACTTACAATTAAAAAAGAATCTTATGTCAAAAACTTTGTTTTCTTGCACAGAGAATTGTTTAGTGCTATCCATATGGGCACAGTAAACACAGTGCCCACATGGGTAGCTACCTTTTATTCCCTTGTCCTTCCATAGCCAGTCCGCATCAGAGGGACCTCTGACAAACTGACTTTTTACCAACTTATCCCGCAGGCTTTGTGCCTTTTTGGCTGCCATTTGGGGTATATCTCCTATGGCCTGTCTCACTTTCTCATCCAAAGTGAGAATATGCCAGTTCCTTCTCATAGCTAACCTTATATTATCCCATTGATCCCATTGACCCTAGGGGGGTGTTAGGGTTAGATTTAGGATTAGCGGTTAATAAGTTTATAATAGTGGCAGCGACGTTGGCAGCAGCAGATTAGGGGTTAATAAATTTAATATAGTTGTGGCGACGTTGGGGGGGGGCAGATTAGGGGTTAATAAATATAATGTAGGTGTCGGCGATGTTTGGGGCAGTAGATTAGGGGTTAATAAGTATAATGTAGGTGGCGCCGGTGTCCGGAGTGGCAGATTAGGGGTTAATAATATAATGTAGGTGGCGACGATGTCAGGGGCGGCAGATTAGGGGTTAATAATTGTAGGTAGGTGACGGCGACATTGGGGTTGGCAGATTAGGAGTTAATAAATATAATGTAGGTGTCGGCGATGTTAGGGGCAGCAGATTAGGGGTTCATAGTTATAATGTAGTTGGCAGTGGTGTCCGGAGCGGCAGATTAGGGGTTAATAGTATAATGTAGGTGGCGACGATGTCAGGGGCGGCAGATTAGGGGTTAATAAGTGTAAGATTAGGGGTGTTTAGACTCGGTGTTCATGTTAGGGTGTTAGGTGCAGACATAAAATTAATTTCCCCATAGGAAACAATGGGGCTGCGTTAGGAGCTGAATGATGCTTTTTTGCAGGTGTTAGGTTTTTTTTCAGCCAGCTCAGCCCCATTGTTTCCTATGGGGAAATCATGCACGAGCACGTTTAGCCAGCTCACCGCTGACTTAAGCAACGCTGGTATTGAGGTGAGATGTGAAGCTAAATTCTGCTCTATGCTCACCTTTTTGCAGCTAATGCCAGGTTTATAAAAACCTATAATACCAGCGTTGTCTTAAGGGAGCGGTGGGAAAAAAGGCTTGTTAGCACGGCAAGCCTTACAGACAAAAACTCGTAATCTAGGCGTTAGACTTTAGCAAAGCATTTGACGCTGTCTCGCACAGAACACTAATTCATAAAAGGTATTTCCTTGATTTACACTAAAAATTGTGACGTAAGTAGAATGCTTAAAGGGACAGTCTTGTCAAAATTAAACTTTCATAATTCAGATAGGGCATGCAATTGTAAACAACTTTCCAATTTACTTCTATTATCTAATTTGCTCAATTCTTTAGATATCCTTTGTTGAAGACATAGCAATGCACATGTGTGAGCCAATCACACAAGGCCTTTATATGCAGCAACCAATCAGCAGCTACTGAGCAAATCTAGATATGCTTTTCAGCAAGTGATATCAAGAGAATGAAGCAAATTAGATAATAGAAGTAAAGTAGAAAGTTGTTTAAAATGACATGCTCTGGGGGAACAAGGGAGGGGGGGTTATACTGAAAATCAAAAACTCCAAGCATTGTAGGAAAATAAAATGTTTGTGTTCATTAATGCGATGATTAGCCTAAATTTAACTACATGTATAAATGAACATAGTACTATGTTGTCAAATTTATTGTATCTTTTGATTATGCCATGTTTTCAAAATGGTTGATATTGCTTTTGGACAGTGACTTGGATTATAAATAAAACAATTAAAAAAAAATGACATGCTCTTTCTAAATCACGAAAGAAAAAAATTGGGTTTCATGTCCCTTTAAGGACAAATAACAGAGTTACTTGTGTTCCTCAGGGGTCAGCTCTAGGGCCTGTTTTGTTTAACATATATTTATCAGTAGTGATGTCGCGAATAGTTTGCCGGCGAATAGTTCCCGGCGAACATAGCATGTTCGCGTTCACCGCGAAGGGCGAACATATGCGATGTTCGATCCACCCCTATTCATCATCATTGAGTAAAACTTTGACCCTGTACCTCACAGTCAGCAGACACATTCCAGCCAATCAGCAGCAGACCCTCCCTCCCAGACCCTCCCACCTCCTGGACAGCATACATTTTGGATTCATTCGGAAGCTGCATTCTTAGGGAGAGGAGGGACAGTGTAGCTGCTGCTGATTTAATAGGGAAATCAATAGCTAGGCTAGGGTATTCAGTGTCCACTACAGTCCTGAAGGACTCATCTGATCTCTGCTGTAAGGGCAGCACCCCAAAAAGCCCTTTTTAGGGCTAGAACATCAGTCTGCTTTTTTTTTTTTCCTGTGTAATCTAATTGCAGTTGCCTGCCTGCCAGCGTGTGTGTCAGGCTCACAGCGTATACTGTGCCCACTTGCCCAGTGCCACCACTCATATCTGGTGTAACAGAAGTGTAAAAAAAAAACACTTTTTTGACTGTGAAATAATAGCAGTCAGTTTCCTTCACACGTGTGCGTTTCAGTGCCTGCCAGGGCACTGTGTCACCCCAGTGCAACTCATATCTGGTGTAACAGTAGTGTACATTTAAAAAACAACACTTTTTTGACTGTGAAATAATAGCAGTCAGTTTCCTTCACACGTGTGCGTTTCAGTGCCTGCCAGGGCACAGTGTCACCCCAGTGCAACTCATATCTGGTGTAACAGAAGTGTACATTTAAAAAAAACAACACTTTTTTGACTGTGAAATAATAGCAGTCAGTTTCCTTCACACGTGTGCGTTTCAGTGCCTGCCAGGGCACAGTGTCACCCCAGTGCAACTCATATCTGGTGTAACAGTAGTGTACATTTAAAAAAAAAAACACTTTTTTGACTGTGAAATAATAGCAGTCAGTTTCCTTCACATGTGTGCGTTTTAGTGCCTGCCAGGGCACAGTGTCAACCCAGTGCAACTCATATCTGGTGTAACAGTAGTGTACATTTAAAAAAAACAACACTTTTTTGACTGTGAAATAATAGCAGTCAGTTTCCTTCACACGTGTGTGTTTCAGTGCCTGCCAGGGCACAGTGTCACCCCAGTGCAACTCATATCTGGTGTAACAGTAGTGTACATTTAAAAAAAACAACACTTTTTTGACTGTGAAATAATAGCAGTCAGTTTCCTTCACACGTGTGCGTTTTAGTGCCTTCCAGGGCACAGTATCACCCCAGTGCAACTCATATCTGGTGTAACAGTAGTGTACATTTAAAAAAAAAAAACACTTTTTTGACTGTCAAATAATAGCAGTCAGTTTCCTTCACACGTGTGCGTTTCAGTGCCTGCCAGGGCACAGTGTCACCCCAGTGCCACTCATATCTGGTGTAACAGTAGTGTACATTTAAAAAAACAACACTTTTTTTACTGTGAAATAATAGCAGTCCGTTTCCTTCACACGTGTGCTTTTTAATGCCTGCCAGGGCACAGTGTCACCCCAGTGCAACTCATATCTGGTGTAACAGTAGTGTACATTTAAAAAAAAAAAAAAAAAACTTTTTTGACTGTGAAATAATAGCAGTAAGTTTCCATCACACGTGTGCGTTTCAGTGCCTGCCAGGGCACAGTGTCACCCCAGTGCAACTCATATCTGGTCTAACAGTAGTGTACATTTAAAAAAAACAACACTTTTTTGACTGTGAAATAATAGCAGTCAGTTTCCTTCACGCGTGTGCGTTTTAGGGCCTGCCAGGGCACAGTGTCATAGATTGACTGTAATAGATTGAATAGCAGTTAGTTGTCTGCAAGCGTGTGCGTCAGGCCTACAGCGTCTACTCTGCCAACTTCTGCCAGTGCACAGTGCTACTCATATCTGTTGTCACAGTAGCTTGCATGCATAGTACCACTAATCGAAAAAAAAATGACAGTTCACTTGATCTGTCAGAGGAGTTATTTACACATCCGTTGGAAGAAATGAGTGATAGTGATGCGCAACCATTATTGACAGAGGATGTAAATAACAGGGATATGTCTCAGTCAGGCAGCATTACACACATGGACGTACGGTGTGATGATGATGATGATGTTGTACCCGCTGCTACTTCCTTTGCTGAGTTGTCAGATACAAGTGAAGCGGTTGATGATCACGATGCGTCCGCGGATGTCACGTGGGTGCCCGCTAGAAGAGAAGAAGAACAGGGGAAAAGTTCAGATGGGGAGACAGAGAGGAGGAGGAGACAAGTTGGAAGCATGGGGAGGTTGTCGCAAGGAGCTAGTGGCACAGTCAGACAGCATGCATCGGCACCCGGGGTCAGCCAGACAGCACGCCAATCAACACATGCTGTTGCCACCACCAGAATGCCGTCATTGCAGAGCTCAGCAGTGTGGCATTTTTTTGGTGTGTCTGCCTCTGACAACAGCGATGCCATTTGCAACCTGTGTCAAAAGAAACTGAGTCCTGGGAAGTCCAACACCCACCTAGGTACAACTGCTTTGCGAAGGCACATGATCGCACATCACAAACGCCTATGGGATCAACACATGAGTACAAGCAGCACACAAACTCAAAGCCGCCATCTTCCTCCTGGTCCAGCATCTTCAGCCATGTCAACCACTGCTGTCCTCCGTGCCCCTCTCAACCATCCGCCACTCCATCTCTCGCCTTGAGCAGTTCCTGTCATCTGCCCACAGTCAGGTGTCTGTCAAGGACATGTTTGAGCGTAAGAAGCCAATGTCACAAAGTCACCCCCTTGCCCGGCATCTGACAGCTGGCTTGTCTGAACTCTTGCCCGCCAGCTTTTACCATACAAGCTGGTGGAGTCTGAGGCGTTCCAAAAATTTGTATCTATTGGTACACCGCAGTGGAAGGTACGCGGCCAAAATTTCTTTGCACAAAAGGCAATCCCCAACCTGTACTCGATTGTGCAAAAGGAAGTAATGGCATGTCTGGCACACAGTGTTGGGGCAAGGGTCCATCTGACCACTGATACATGGTCTGTAAAGCATGGTCAGGGCAGGTATATCACCTACACTGTGCATTGGGTAAACCTGCTGAAGGCTGCCAAGCATGGAATGCGTGGCTCTGCAGAGAAGTTGGTGACACCGCCACAACTTGCAGGCAGGCCTGCTGCCACCTCCTCTACTCCTCCTACTCCATCCTCTTCCATAACCTCCTCGTCTGAGTCTTCTTCTGCTGCTGCGTCTTGCTCCACATCAACGGCACCCCCCCAGCTCCCCAGGTACTATTCCACATCCCGGATACGGCAGTGTCACGCCGTCTTGGGGTTGACTTGCCTGAAAGCAGAGATTCACACCGGACCAGCACTCCTGTCTGCCCTGAATGCACAGGTGGATCAGTGGCTGACTCTGCACCAACTGGGGATCAGCAAAGTGGTTTGTGACAACGGAAGAAATTTGTTTTTGGCATTGAATTTGGGCATGTTGACACATGTGCCCTGCATGGCACATGTGTGTAATCTGATCGTACAACGCTTTGTGCATAAGTACCCAGGCTTACAGGATGTCCGGAATCAGGCCAGTAAGGTGTGTGGCCATTTCAGGCGTTCCTACACGGCCATGGCGCACTTTTCAGATATCCAGCAGTGAAACAACATGCCAGTGAGGCCCTTGATTTGCGACAGTCCGACACGTTGGAATTCAACACTCCTAATGTTCGACTGCCTGATCCAACAAGAAAAAGTCATTAATGACTATTTGTATGACCGGGGTGCTAGGACAGCCTCTGCAGAGCTGGGAATTTTTTTGCCACGTTACTGGATGCTCATGCGCAATGCCTGTAGGCTCATGCGTCCTTTTGAGGAGGTGACAAACCTAGTCAGTCGCACCGAAGGCACCATCAGCGACATCATACCATTTGTTTTCTTCCTGGAGCGTGCCCTGCGAAGAGTGCTGAATCAGGCCGTAGATGAGCGTGAAGAGGAAGAGTTGTGGTCACCATCACCACCAGAAACAGCCTTATCAGCATCGCTTGCTGGACCTGCGGCAACGCTGGAAGAGGATTGTGAGGAAGAGGAGTCAGAGGAGGAATGTGGCTTTGAGGAGGAGGAGGAAGACCAACCACAACAGGCATCCCAGGGTGCTCGTTGTCACCTATCTGGTACCCTTGGTGTTGTATGTGGCTGGGGGGAAGAACATACCTTCAGTGAGATCACTGAGGATGAGGAACGGGACATGAGTAGCTCGGCATCCAACCTTGTGCAAATGGGGTCTTTCATGCTGTCGTGCCTGTTGAGGGACCCTCATATAAAAAGGCTGAAGGAGAATGACCTGTACTGGGTGTCCACGCTACTAGACCCCCGGTATAAGCATAAAGTGCCTGAAATATTACTGAATTACCACAAGTCGGAAAGGATGCAGCAGTTCCAAAATAAATTAAAAAGTATGCTTTACACAGCGTATAAGGGTGATGTCACAGCACAACGGGAATCTAACAGGGGAAGAGGTGAAAGTAATCTTCCACCTCCCACGACCATGCCGGCAAGGACAGGATGCTTTACAGACATGTTGTTGATGGAGGACATGCAGAGCTTTTTAAGTCCTATGCATCGCCACAGCACTTCGGGGTCCACCCTCAGAGAACGACTCGACCAACAGGTAGCAGACTACCATGCCTTAACTGCAGATATCGACACTCTGAGGAGCAATGAACCCCTTGACTACTGGGTGTGCAGGCTTGACCTGTGGCCTGAGCTATCCCAATTTGCAATCAAACTTCTGGCCTGCCCCGCTTCAAGTGTCCTGTCAGAAAGGAGCTTCAGTGCAGCAGGAGGTATTGTCACTGAGAAGAGAGGTCGCCTAGGTCAAAAAAGTCTAGATTACCTCACTTTTATTAAGATGAATGAGGGATGGATCCCGAAGGGACTGACAGTGGGCGATACATTCGACTAAAAAAGGCCTGATGAGATGAGCTGCCTTGGGCTAAAAATGGTCCACACGCTGCTGTATTTTAT
The DNA here is from genome assembly GCF_027579735.1 of Bombina bombina. NCBI lineage: Eukaryota > Metazoa > Chordata > Amphibia > Anura > Bombinatoridae > Bombina > Bombina bombina. Next base: position 799,081,702 of record NC_069501.1, on the reverse strand, counting down.
CTCTGAATGCCGGATGACTTGCGTGACTTATCCGCCACCAACTAGGGTTCAAGCCGCAATGTTTTAGGGCACTTTCTGCCTGGGAAAAAAACATCAATTTTTCTGGCCTATGCTACAGCAGCGGCTGCAACAATACCTAATTTTTCAGGCATGTGTACATGCCTAATTTTTCTGGCCTCTGGTGCTGCACTGTGGCTTCAAAAACCAAACCAAAAAAAAGGCACATAATAGGGATTAAACTGATAGAAATAGTACTACTTAACACACCTTATAATAACGCAGAGAGAGGCAACGCAGAGAGAGGAGTCTGAAGAAGAGGAGTCAGAGGAGGAAGGTGGCTTTGAGGAGGTGGAAGACCAAAAACAGCAGGCGTCCCAGGGGGCTTGTTGTCACCTTTTGGGGACCCTTGGTGTTGTACGTGGTTGGGTGGAGGAAGAGACCTTCAATGACATCAGTGAGGACAAGGAACGGGACATGGCTAGCTTGGTATCCAACCTTGTGCAAATGGGGAGTTTGCGGTTGTGCAAATGGACTGTTTGCGGTTGTTTGCGGTGCGTTAAACAGGGAGTTTGGTCTGTCACTGTGAAGCGGGCGTAACCCTTACACTACCTGATCGATACAACATCATACCTGATGTTTTAAAGCACGTTATTCCAAACAATTTAGGAATGTTAGGTGATTTATGTCCTTTATGGATTAAAACCAGACTCTGCATCAACTATGTAATTTTCCATGGGAGTTTTGCCATGGATCCCTCTCCAGCATGCCACAGTCCAGGTGTTAGTCCCCTTGAAACAACTTTTCCATCACTATTGTGGCCAGAAAGAGTCCCTGTGGGTTTTAAAATTCGCCTGCCTATTGAAGTCTATGGCAGTTCGCCCGGTTCGCCGGTTCGCAAACATTTGCGGAAGTTCGCGTTCGCCGTTCGCAAACTGAAAATTTTAGGTTCGCAACATCACTATTTATCAGCAGTTTTAGCAATGGGCTGATTAGAAAAGTATGTGAAAAATAATATCAACCAACAGTGAAAGCTCACAAAACAAATAATAAAATATCAAACAATAAAAATTGTGAATATGCAATACACTGAGCTTCAATATGTCAAAATATGTGATTCTCCGCAAAAATGGTACTAATAATTAGTATACTTTTTGAATGTAACAAAGAATATTGCCTCAAAATAATGAAAGTTCCAGTATTGCAGCTGTGGGTAACCTTAAAAAATGTAAAGCAAATATACTGTAGCCAAATTCAATTAACACTAATAGATTCCACACCTGGGATAGACATAACTCATGTTTCAGAGCTATATCTGAGCTCTCAGTGATATTTGCATGTATACAAGGGGACTCTTCTGGTAGCAAGATAGCAAGAAACACAGCAATCGGAACTAGTATAAAAAATCATTAATAAAAACAATAATACAGGGTAAAGTGCACACAGGATAACATGGACAAGTCTGCATAAATACAGCTCATACAGTTGAATGGTTAGAGCAACTGAAAACCTTACATAAAGAGTAGTGCATTTAAAAAGTTGCACTAAACACAACATAAAGACATTAACATTCACAGATATACTCATATAAATGCTATCTAATAAAAAATAGTTATATCAATATTTTTTTATAAAGTTATAAGGGTTTAAAGGTATATATATATGACATGGTATTTGACTGCAAATGGCTTTATTGTATATATATTGTATATGTAAAATATGCGTAATATGCTATTTCAGGTTAGCACACATGAATAATTAGTAATCTTAAATTACTTTCTTGAATTATTAAAGTATTAAAAAATATTAATAATAATCATTTAAAATTTATATATGAAACCTGAAGCAAGTTATGCATATTTTACATTCCTATGTTCTTCACATATAATTATTTTATTATTATTAAATATATATATATATATATATATATATATATACATATATGATATTATTAATGTAAAATAGATATCTATACCTATATACGGTATAAATAGAAATAAATATACAGGTATAGGTATATAGAGATATAAATATATAGGAATATATAGTTACAATAATAATAAAACCTTTTTGTATGTGAGGAACATTGGAATGTTATATATTCATAACTTCTTTCTGCACTCTCCATTGAAGTTTATGGGGGAGAATAAGTTAACGCGGTCACGATATCTGGTTAAAACATGTCGGGTTTAACTTGCATGCAAACATTTTACTTTTAACTTGTAAAATGCACGCTAGCCAACGCAGGCAAAAATCTAACTTCTAGCAAAGTTTACACTAGAGCGAAACTGCTTAATAAGTGCAACCCTTGTAATCTAGCCCTATGTGGTCTTTTCCTGCTGCAATATTACCTTGCTTAAAAGACAAAAGGTTGCGGCAGCAACAAGCAGAGTAAAAATCCTAATCATAGGATCCTATGATTAAGTGCCCAGCATAGGCACGAAACATGTAAGGAGGTTTTCACCTGCTACCCTTTGTATTTTTGCCGACAGGCTTTTTAATTATAGAATCAATAAAGAATTTTATTTTTAACATACTTTCAATTTTTTTTTACTCTACTTGTTGCTGCCGCAACCTTTTGTCTTTTGTGCTGTATCACAGCAGCGGAACCGGCTGCTAACAGCGGGGTGCACCCCGGTGCTCCACTGCTACTTTCCCCTCACACACTTCCAGTTGAGTCACAAGCCGGTTTGGGGCTTAGAGCGGTACGTCGTTCATGGATTACCTTGCTTACCATCCTTTAAATTATCTAAAATAATACTTCTCAAATTTTAAGGGCTAGAATCACCCCTCTAGGTATCCCTGTGTGTGACCCAAAACAGGGCATCCTGTGATGCACCAAAGCTAAGGTCCTTGCATTACAAGCCAAACTAAAACAAACTAGCTACACAAGAAGATGGGTAATTAATAAAATATATTTATTTATTCATTCAAATACTTTAAATTACATTGCATGGCATAAAGGGGAAAACATAACCAAGGCAAAAAATAGTTATGTCATTTAATGCAAAAAGCACTTAATTATATGAAATATGTTATAATATTGTATAGTACTGTAATTTGCTTTGGGGTTTAACATTTCTATTATTCTACTAATATATTTTTACATAGATTATCTTAAATATCCAGTTTACCTGTATATTATATTTTATCTATTTAGATACCAAAAATGTACTGGAATGTGACTCTAACACTTAGCTTGACTTACAAGCTAGGCAAAACTATTACAGAAGACTCATTTTGTGCATGGTAAAAAAAATATCTGCATCTCCAGCAGTTACAATATGAGAAAATCTTTAGAGAAAAATTCTGCTGGGAGAGCATTTTATGTTTAAATAAATAAAAAAAATCACCTTGATGTAACAATTATAAGTTACGCATTGTGCTTACTGCAGGAAAAAACAAAATGAACTATTTCACCCCGTGTGACAATGTTTATTGTCTTCACTTTATTACCCCCAGTCTGTATATTTTCTTCAGTTCATTTATTCGTTTTTTTGGTTGCTTTTTCTTTTGGAAATGTTTGTACCATTGACAGAACTTTATGTACCAAATAAAATACATTTGTTGGGAATGTGATATACAATGACTGCACCAAGTTATAATGGCAACATTTTTTATGTTGGTGCGTTTGGTAATATAACATCAAGAGTTGTACAATGCCCAGTTGTGCCTTTACAGCCAAATGCATTACAAGCCCTGTGCTTTATGTTTTATTGGCTTCCATTTAAGGAAAACATTAAAAGATCAACATTTATGTTTGCTTTGGGAAGATATGTATTTTAAGTATGTTTAGCTTATGATGAAATAAGAATTGTTCAAAGAATAAGATTTTTATTTTATTTTAAATTGTTGTGAGATTTATGAAAACAAAACTGCTACTTTAGCAATCACTGGGGTAAGCAAACTTTAAGAAAGGACTGGCTTGATAAATTACACCATTTGGTTAGTTATGTGTCCTTAATTATGTTTGATTAGCCATGTGAAGACTGCAAGTCACCATACACACATTGGCATTAATCACAATCTTTCTGATATCTACTCTCTATAAATAGGTTTCAGCCGATGTGGGAAATGTGTTTTTATAGTGATCACAATCCAAAATGTATTCATCAAAGAACAAGTTTTCACTTGAATAGTTCCCAAAAAATGTTTTTTCTCTTTCAAGTACTTGTTCTCAGCACTGAAACTGGGAAATTAATCAATTCAAAACTGACATATACAATGACCATTTCACACCTTTTATATATACTTTACAGTTGTTTTTATTTAACCCCTTTGTATAGTGTGTAAGCAAATCAGAATTTTCATTGTGTGTGATTAACCTTTTACAATCTAGAACCATCCTGATAACTGTTAAATAATATTGCATTTGTATATTGACATGATGGGTGTACTGGGCATGTTTGCTCAGTGATTATCTTGACACTTTCAATAATTTAAAAGTATTTATTTTTCATTTATCCAGTAATTGATTGAGAAAGCACTATTTCCAGTTTGTAAACCATATATACAAAAACATATGTGGCCATTTCAGAATGTATTGCACATGTGCAAGGTAAAATAATTATTCCAAATGATCTTGGAATACTTGTAAAATATAGGCTATTTCAGGACTATAACAAGTCTCCTGTTTGCTGGAGGGTTCTGAGAAGAGTCTTTGTGCTATGTATAGTGTAGTATTGGAGAAGGGGTGTGCTAACTTCAGTCTATGCCTGGTTAATTTCATAAGAACACCCTGACATTTATATTCCTGGCCTGGATTCATGTTAAGAGCACTGCTTAAAAATATAAAAATAACTGTTGTGATACACCTCCTGTGAGTAAAAAACGCAAAGGAAATAAAGTTCCCAATTTGGAACCAAAAATAAAAATGTGTTATATTACACACAGTGCACAAATTATGTTACATCAAACTAATATGAACTTCAGTTGAACCAAAAAGTTATTTTATTTAACCCCTGTATTTCTATGGGGGTGACCTTTTGAATAGCGCGGTCTCGCAGCACTATTTTAGCAAGCCTTCAGGAGGGAGGGAGAGTCTAATAGTGCGGTCTTGCCATTTATATCTAATATACCAAGACAATCCCTTAACAACCAGTGACGTACTGGGTACGTCACAGTCATTAAGGGGTTAAATAAATCCACAGATGTCTTCAATCTTCTAAAGAAAAGCAGAAACACTGGATCACAGCGCAACACTGTTAAAACATGATCAATCCTCTTTAAATAGATACAGGTGCTCACAATCTTCTGAGCTATGCTAGCTCAAATTTAACAGTGTAATATATGACTCGCACAGGAATCTGGATCACTTCAGGCAGCGTTTATTAAAACAATTTAAAAGCAAATATTTACAAGGGAACATGCAGCTAATATTCTGGGATGTTAAACCGGTAGTGTGAATAAAGATCTCCACCCATATTGGGAGCATACATCTCTGAAGCCATAAAACCAGTTTCGGTTATAGAAACAAAGTCTTAACACATACTTAAAGTGTGTTGGTTAGTCAGTTTCTCACGGCTTTCTCCACTTCCACCATCCAACAAATACATTTCACCACTGTATGCAGCTTTTTCAAGGATGTTTTTTCAAGTTCTTAATGTCACTTTTAAAGTCCACAGTCTCTTCCCATTGGATAAAAAATTTAACCTGAAATGGGTCGGAGTTCCACATCTGCTTACAATATAAAAAGATACAATTAGATTAAAATACAAATATACCACATCCCCCTTCATAACATTATCCTTACCCTATTCTGAATATAACAATTGAAAAAAAAAGAGTTATACGTTCCTTTTTTAGATGAATGGGTTTCTCTTTTTTAAAAATTATAATGCTGTTAATTTTAATAAGACATCTAAATATTTGTATCAAATTTAAATAAATATATACCCATTAGACTTGTGCATGGTTGAAAAATTTGTTTTGGTTCGGTTCGATCCTGATTTTTTTTAATTTTGGTTCGGATCGATTCGAATTTGGAAAAAATAGAATGAATTCGTTTCGGATTTGTTTCGGATTCATTCAGATTCGAATAAATTTGTCTGGATTCGGTTCGGTTTGGAAATTCGGAATTTCGGTATGTGTTAGGTGGGATGTGCTTTGTATTAGACTAGTATTATGTACTGTATATTAGGTGTAACCCATAGCAGAGTGATATAACCTTATATACTGTACAATACTAGTGTAATCCATGGCAATCCGAATTTATCAAATAAATCGGAACTAATTCGGATTTATTCGGTAGATTCGGTACTACCGTAATTTGGAAATTCGAATCGATCCGAATCTCCAAATTTAACAAATTCGTACGAATTTTGGATTCGGAACGAATAGAAATGCACATGTCTAATACCCATAACTGGTAGCAAACCCATGTATCACAAATCCTAAACCTATTACTTTACCATTTATCCAACACAGAATGTGTTTCTCAAATATTAATTACAACACTTAAATAAATTAAAATACCTACAACCTAAAATCTGTTAATTATCTAGTCTAGTCTTCTGACATGGAAGAATGAAATATTTATTTTGAACACGTAAAAATCTTTCAAATAAATTCTTAGAATAAAAAAAGTACTGAGCCCAGAATTGAACCCCATCCTCATAATTCTTACCCTTTCACTGTACCATTCACCTATTTTAGAACAAGACATGCCAGCAGCAAGCATTCTAGCTGATTTTTAGTAATATTATTAATTTAAAATATTTTTACAAGCTTCAAGGAATAAAGGTACCTGGTAGGAAGATACATATAATTTCTGATTACCTTAGTTGATTATTGACATCTCCTCCTCTCCAATATTTATTTATTTTTCTAATAGCCATAAACTTGGTAATATATTTGGGATCTGAGTTAGGTTTTATTTTAAAATTGTGAGAAACGCTCGCCTAGATTACAAGTTGTGCGTTAGGGTTAAAAAGCAGTTTTAAGAGGTCCTAACGCTGCTTTTTTCCTAACGCTGGTATTACGAGTCTTGAAATGACAGACTCAACGCTCACTTTTTTGGTCAGATGCGATAATACAGCAAATCCACTTAGGTCAATTGCATATCCTATATTTTCAATGGGACTTGCATAAAGCCGGTATTACGAGTCTGACAAAAAGTGAGCGGTACAGCCTCTCCTGTCAAGACTGATACCGCATTTAAAAGTCAGTAGTTAAGAGTTTTATGGGCTAATGCCGTAACAAAAACTCTTAACTAAAGTGCTAAAAAGTACACTAACACCCATAAACTACCTATTAACCCCTAAACCGAGGACCCCCACATCACAAACACTAAATAAAAATGTTTAACCCCTAATCTGCCGAACCGGACATCGAAGCCACTATAAAAAATATATTAACCCCTAAACCGCCGCCCTCCCACATCGCAAACACTAGTTTAATTTTATTAACCCCTAATCTGCCGTCCCTAACATTGCTGACACCTACCTACATTTATTAACCCCTAATTTGTCGCCCCCGACGTCGCCGCAACTATATTAAAGTTATTAACCCCTTGCGGGGCATTGCCCCAAAGTAATCAGCTCTATTACCTGTAAAAAAAAATACAATACCCCCCCAACATTAAAACCCACCACCCACACACCCAACCCTACTCTAACACCCACCCAATCCCCCTTAATAAAGCCTAACACTAACCCTTTGAAGATCACCCTACCTTGAGAATTCTTCACCCAGCCGGGCCGAAGTCCTCAGTGAAGCCGGGGGAAGTGGTCCTCCAGACGGGCAGAAGTCTTCATCGAAGCCGGGAAGAAGAGGTCCTCCAGATGGGCAGAAGTCTTCATCCAGGCGACATCTTCTATCTTCATCCATCCGGCGCGGAGCGACTCCATCTTCAAGACATCCGACGCGGAGCATCCTTTTCCAACGAAGTCCAACTGAAGAATGAAGGTTCCTTTAAATGACGTCATCCAAGATGGTGTCCTCTGAATTCCAATTGGCTGATAGAATTCTATAAGCCAATCGGAATTAAGGTAGAAAAAAATCCTATTGGCTGATCCAATCAGCCAATAGGATTGAAGTTCAATCCTATTGGCGCTGGATGGATGAAGATAGAAAATGCTGCCTGGATGAAGTCTTCTGCCCGTCTGGAGGACCTCTACTTCCCAGCTTCGATGAAGACTTCTGCCCGTGTGGAGGACCACATTGCAAACACTAAATCCGACTCGGCCCCCCCACATCGCAAACACTAAATAAAAATGTTTAACCCCTAATCTTCCGAACCGGACATCAAAGCCACTATAAAAAAATATATTAACCCCTAAACCGCCGCCCTCCCGCATCGCAAACACTAGTTTAATTTTATTAACCCCTAATCTGCCGCCCCTAACATCGCTGACACCTACCTACATTTATTAACCCCTAATCTGCCGCCCCCAACGTCGCTGCAACTATATTAAAGTTATTAACCCCTAAATCTAAGTCTAACCCTAACACCCCCCTAACTTAAATATAATTTTAATAAATCTAAATAAATATTCCTATCATTCACTAAATCATTCCTATTTAAAACTAAATACTTACCTATAAAATAAACCCTAATATAGCTACAATATAACTAATAGTTACATTGTAGCTAGCTTAGGATTTATTTTTATTTTACAGGCAACTTTGTATTTATTTTAACCAGGTACAATAGTTATTAAATAGTTATTAACTATTTAATAGCTACCTAGTTAAAATAAATTCAAATTTACCTGTTAAAATAAATTCTAACCTAAGTTGCAATTACACCTAACACTACACTATAATTAAATTTATTACCTAAACTAACTACAATTAAATACAATTGAAAAAAATTATCTAAAGTACGAAAAAAACAAACACTAAATTACAGAAAATAATAAAATAATTACAAGTTTTTTAAACTAATTACACCTAATCTATTCCCCCTAATAAAATAAAAAAGCCCCCCAAAATAATAAAAATCCCTACCCTATACTAAATTACAAATAGCCCTTAAAAGGGCTTTTTGCGGGGCATTGCCCCAAAGTAATCAGCTCTATTACCTGTAAAAAAATACAATACCCCCCAACATTAAAACCCACCACCCACGCACCCAACCCTACTCTAAAACCTACCCAATCCCCCTTAATAAAACCTAACACTAACCCCTTGAAGATCACCCTACCTTGAGAAGTCTTCTCCCAGCCGGGCCGAAGTCCTCAGCGAAGCCGGGCGAAGTGCTCCTCCAGACGGGCAGAAGTCTTCATCAAAGCCGGAAGAAGAGGTCCTCCAGATGGGCAGAAGTCTTCATCCAGGCGACATCTTCTATCTTCATCCATCCGGCACGGAGCAACTCCATCTTCAAGACATCCGACGCGGAGCATCCTCTTCCAACGAAGTCCAACTGAAGAATGAAGCAATGTCTACCTGAAGCAATGTCTACCTGTCAACCGCAACCCCCCACCGCAATAACTAATAAAGTGTATTAACCCCTATATCCGTCATCAAGCCAACACCGCAAGTAATAACTAAATTATTAACCCCTAAATCCGCCAACTCCAACATCGCAAACTACCTATTAAAACTATTAACCCACAACACAATAAACCCATCAAAACTATTAACCCCTAAACCACCAAAGCCCACAACGCAATAAACCTATTAAAGTATTAACCCTGCGGCCTTAAACCGCCAAAGCCCACAACGCAAGAAACCTAACCCCTAACCTAACCCCCCCTAACCTAACACCCCCTAAATGAACCCAAATTACCTAATTTACAAAATACTAAAGTTACTATTAAATTAAAAAAAACTAACACTACTTTAAAAATACAAATTAACTAAGTATAAATTAAAAGGACAGTCTAATCAAAATTCTGGAGTAGACTGTCCCTTTAAGCTACAATTACAGAAAATAAAAAAATCTAAGATTACATAAAATAAAAAAAAAATGTGCCCCTTGAATTCCTATTGGCTGATTTGATTTTTCAAATTCAAATCAGCCAATAGCATGAAAGCTACTCAAATCCTATTGGCTATTCAAATCAGCCAATAGAATTTCAGTAGCTCTCATCCTATTGGCTGATTTGAACAGCCAATAGAATTTGAGAAGCTTTCATCCTATTGGCTGATTTGAATTTGATGAATCAAATCAGCCAATAGGAATTCAAGGTGCGCCATTTTTAACCTTGAATTCTCTATCCAGTGTGCGGCGAAGATCATACGAAGAAGATCCTCCATGCTCCATGGCTCCACGGTCACCGGTCTTCATTTCCAGGGTCGCCGGTCTCCAGCTCCGCTCTGCGAAGGATGCTCCAGGAAGAAGGAAGAAGAGGTCGCCGCTTGGAAGAAGACTTCACCGCCTGGAACAGGACCTTATCAGCCAGACTTCAGGAACGGTGAATAGCTACTTGGGGCTTAGACTTAGGGTTTTTTAAGGGTTCTTTGGGGTTTTTTTAATTTATTTAGATTGGGTGGGCAGTAAAAGAGCTAAACTCCCTTTTAAGGGCAATGCCCAACAAATGCCCTTTTCAAGGCAATGGGTAGTTTAGGGTTTTTAGTGTTAGGTTATTTTATTTGGGGGGGTTTGTTGGGTGGGGGGTTTTACTGTTGGGGGGGCTTTGTGTTTTTTGTCGTAAAAAGACCTGATTATCTTGGGGCAATGCCCTGCAAAAAGCCCTTTTAAGGGCTACTGGTAGTTTATTTGCGTAGGGGGTGTCTTTATTTTGGGGGCTTTTTTATTTTCATAGGGATTAGGTATAATTTTTTTAAAAAAGAATTGGTAATTTTCTTTTTTATTTTATGGAATCTTAGATTTTTTATTTTCTGTAATTGTAGCTTATAGGGACAGTCTACTCCAGAATTTTGATTAGACTGTCCCTTTAATTTATACTTAGTTTATTTGTATTTTTAAAGTAGTGTTAGGTTTTTTTAATTTAATAGTAACTTTAGTATTTTGTAAATTAGGTAATTTGGGTTCATTTAGGGGGTGTTATCTTAGAGATGTTAGGTTAGGGGAGGTTAGGTTAGGGGTTAGGTTTCTTGCGTTGTGGGCTTTGGTGGTTTAGGGGTTAATAGTTTTAAGGGGTTTATTGAGTTGTGGGTTAATGGTGGATTAGTGGTGATTGGTGAAATTACGGGCAGTGCTGGTTGCAGAGTTTGCGCTAAAGCCTGCGCCGTATATGTAATTGCGCCCCTGGCTTGAGCGTAAACTGTGCTAGAAGTAAGCTTTTTGTGCACATCAGGTTGTGTTTGTATTTCAAGTTGAAAGTACGTTGTTTTTGCTAATTCGACACACGTAAAAAGCTGAACTTAGAATATCATGTGTGCAGTAGCCTATTCCCCCATAGAAGTCAATGGAGCAAAAAAATTGTAAGAATATGTTCTATTTATTTATAAATATATATTTCTATATCTATTTGATGGTATTTGGTACAATATATATCTATAACTATACATGGTTATACATACAGTAGGTATAGATATATACAGATATATATAGGAATAACTATTTAGAGAACATATCCTGCTGTGTGCAAAAATTGAAAGGTCAAATATTTACAGCTAATACAAATTTAAAAATCCTTATTAAAGGGTTAGAAATCTTTGCTAAATATTATGAGAATAAAGGACGTTATAATTATTTAAATATATGTTATAAAATCAACCTATTTTTTTGTTGAAATTAAACTTCTAAATATCTTTAATTTAACTGTGAAATGTATACAATATGAGCTTCAACAACCTCCCATAAAAATAGGCAGGGTTTATGTAAAATAAGTTCCTGTGACCCATCCAATAGGGAAGCGGTTCCGCCCATTTCATTTTAATATTCATAGCCATGCTGAACAAACAAACACCAGAGCGTTGGAGATTAACATAGCTAGCCCGACTTCCTTCAGCATTACTCCCAGGAGGCATCAACCACACAAAAGTGACTCCAGACTTAATATATATAAAAAAGGATATTCCAATGCGTGCTAACTTCAATTGCACTCAAACTATCAAGTTTACTTTTAACTTGTTATACGAGCGAAAAATCCAACACGCGCAATAATAATATAAACCCCTCTTCGTTATGCGTAACAGTTACCATGCTACTCATAATCTAGCCCTTTGTTTTTTTGAATATATTCTAAAGTTGGGGTTTTATTCTTTAAAGGGACACTCAGGTTAAATTAAATTTTCATGATTCAGATACAGCATGTAATTTTAAACAACTTTCCAATTTACTTCCATTAAAAAAAATGTGCACAGTCTTTTATATTTACAATTTTTGAGTCACCAGATCCTACTGAGCATGTGCAAGAATTCACAGACTATACGTATATGCATTTGTGATTGGCTGATTGCCATCACATGGTACAAGGGGAGTGGAAATATACATAACTTTGAAATTTGTTATAAAAAAATCTACTACTCATTTCAAGTTCAGACCAAGTGCTATTGCATTGTCTTGTTATCTTGCATTTGTTGATTATACAAATCTAATGTGTTGACTGGTCCTTTAATATGTCAAAAATTCTCCTCTTATTCTTCAATTCATCTTCAGCCTGTTCTATACATTTTTCTGTATACTTCTACAGACATCTTTTTTGTGCAATTTCTATTTAGTTTGCAAATGTGACTCTTTGGTACATTCATTAACCAGTTTTTCAGCTAATAGCTATTAGTTTCAATAAAGTTGTTCAAATCCACCTTTTTAAAGTAATTTTTCATGTTTATTGTATTTTACTTGATGGAAACATCTACATCTAAAAAATGTAACTTTGTTTAACTACACTCCCAGATTAATTTAATTTTCCAATCATTCTGATTCAAATACTTTATATATATCTCGAGCTCTGTTCTACTTTCTTGACATATAAAGACAAATCATCTTTGTATTGATAATGGGCAACCATGTTTGCATCAAGAACTCAAAAAACATCCTTGAAAAAGTATCATACTGCAGTGAATCGTATGTCGGATGAATCAAGGGGAGAAAGCCATGAAGAACGAACTAACCGGCACACTCTAAGGATGAATTTGAATAATAATTAGTGTTATTTCAAAATGCAGCACAGCAGTCAGCTTAATATGTGCTTGTGACAACCAGAGGCACTGCCATGCCCCCAAAATATAGGAAAGTCCCTCAAAAGGTCCACGGCACCAAATGTAAAAAATGATATCTTTATTGGAGAATAAATAATGAAATACTTTATGATTAAGGGGGAGACCCTGAAACGTCACAGTTTGTTTTTATTCTGTCTCTTATAAAGATATATTTTTTTTACATATTGCGCCATGGACCTATTGAGTGACTGTAATATTAACTTTGAGAGTAGACTCTTTGTGGAGGCCATGGTGTTGACCCTACTGCTTGTATCCATCCAACGCCAAATAGGTAATAACACATCAGGTTTTGTTTGATATTTCAGAAATAAAGTGTAACATTTCATATTGCTGCAATGATGCCCATCGTTTAAGCCGTACTATTAAATCAAGATACCAGTAGGTACCAGTAAAACTGTCAGTAGGGATCTTTTTTAGCGTGGAATTATTTGATTTCCACCCCCACCCCCATATTCTAGTATACATTAATGTGAGTTCATTTTAATTTAGCATATAATTTCCCTTTTTTTTAATGCATAACAAACTCCCTGACTGCCATTTTCCCAGAGTCAAAAATTAGTGATAAATGTGATCTCGGCTTAAACTCCGCAATCGTGAACTTCAGATATTAAAATTGAAATTAATAGCCTAATGAAAAAAAAAAATGTTGTAAAATTACTTAAAAAGTTTTAAAATCAGCTTGTAATAGATATTTAATTATAGAGTAAAGAAAAATGACCAAATCATATGATCAAAAACATTCTCAAATCACTAAAAAATAATAAATAAATACATAAGCAGCATAAGGTTTCATTTAATCTCCAGTGGATCACTAGTGAATTTATGTTAAATACTATAAATGAATCTTTAAAAAATATAATTTTTTCGCTTTTGCTTGTTTAATATTCAGCAGGAGTTTGGTATATGGCATGTGTCAAGAAAACATATTGCAACCCGCTTAGGAAGGAAAACTTATTTTTCTTGTTGCAGAAAAAATAATTATAAATAAATATTTAGTTTGACACCTTTCTCCTTAAGCAATCTAGCTATCTGCCCCTGGGTGCATTTGCTGAACATATGAAAATGTAGAGCTAAAACTGCTGAATTACCATGGGTGCCATTGTTTTAAAAACATTTGGCTAGATTACGAGTTTTTGTCGGTAAAGTTTGCGGGGCTAACGAGCAGTTTCAGCTCATTGCTCACCTACAGACAACACTGGTATTACGGGTTTTTACAAACCCGGCGTTAGCCGCAGAAAAGTGAGCGGAGAGCAAAATTTAGCTCCACATCTCACCTCAATACCAACGCTGCTTACGGTAGCAGTGAGCTGGCAAAACGTGCTCATGCATGATTTCCCCATAGGAATCAATGGGGCAGATTTGGCTGAAAAAAACCTAACACCTGCAAAAAAGCAGCGTTCAGCTCCTAACGCAGCCCCATTGATTCCTATGGGGAAAATACTTTTTATGTCTACACCTAACACCCTAATATGAACCCCGAGTCTAAACACCCCTAATCTTACACTTATTAACCCCTAATCTGCTGCCCCCGACATCGACGAAACCTACATTAGATTATTAACCCCTAATCTGCTGCTCCAGACACCGCCGCCACCTACATTATACTTATTAACCCCTAATCTGCGGCCCCCAACATCGCCGACACCTACATTTTATTTATTAACCCCTAATCTGCCGCCCTCTATGTCTCCGCAACCTAACTACATTTATTAAACCCTAATCTGCTGCCCACAAAGTCGCCACCACTATATTAAAGTTATTAACCCCTAAACCTAAGTCTAACCCTAACCCGAACACCCCCTAACTTAAATATAATTTAAATAAATCTAAATAAAATTACTACAATTAAATAAATAATTCCTATTTAAAACTAAATACTTACCTATAAAATAAACCCTAAGCAAGCTACAATATAACTAATAGTTACATTGTAGCTTAGGGTTTATTTTTATTTTACAGGCAACTTTGTATTTATTTTAACTAGGTACAATAGTTATTAAATAGTTATTAACTATTTAATATCTTCCTAGTCAAAATAAATACAAATATACCTGTAAAATAAAACCTAACCTAAGTTACAATTACACCTAACACTACACTATAATTAAATAAAAGAACTAAATTAACTACAATTAATTACAATTAAATTAAATAAACTAAAGTATGAAAAAAACATTAAATTACAGAAAATAATAAAAAAAAAATTAAACTAATTACACCTACTCTAATCCCCTAACAAAATAAAAAAGCCCCCAAAATAATAAAAATCCCTACCCTATACTAAATTACAAATAGCCTTTAAAAGGGCCTTTTGCGGGGCATTGCCCAAAAGTAATCAGCTCTTTTACCTTGAAAAAGAAAATACAATACCCCCCAATATTAAAACCCACCACCCACACACCGAACCCTACTCTAAAACCCACCCAATCCCCCTTAATAAAACCTAACACTAACCCCTTGAAGATCACCCTACCATGAGACGTCTTCACCCAACCAGGCAGAAGTGGTCCTCCAGACGGTCCGAAGTCTTCATCCTATCCGGGCAGAAGTGGTCCTCCAGACAGGCAGAAGTCTTCATCCAGGCGGCATCTTCTATCTTCATCCATCTGGAGCGGAGCGGGTCCATCTTCAAGACATCCAACGCTGAGCATCCTCTTCTTTCCGGCAACTAACACTAAATGACGGTACCTTTAAGTGACATCATCCAAGATGGCGTCCCTTTAATTCCGATTGGCTGATAGAATTCTATCAGCCAATCTGAATTAAGGTAGAAAAAATCCTATTGGCTGATCCAATCAGCCAATAGGATTGAGCTTGCATTCTATTGGCTGATTGGAACAGCCAATAGGATTTTTTTCTACCTTAATTCCAATTGGCTGATAGAATTCTATTAGCCAATCGGAATTGAAGGACGCCATCTTGGATGACGTCACTTAAAGGTACCGTCATTTAGTGTTAGTCATCGGAAAGAAGAGGATGCTCCGCGTTGGATGTCTTGAAGATGGACCCGCTCCACTCCAGATGGATGAAGATATAAGATGACGTCTGGATGAAGACTTCTGCTCGTCTGGAGGACCTCTTCTGCCCGGATAGGATGAAGACTTCGGACCGTCTGGAGGACCACTTCTGCCCGGTTGGGTGAAACCGTCTCAAGGTAGGGTGATCTTCAAGGGGTTAGTGTTAGGTTTTTTTAAGGGGGGATTGGGTGGGTTTTAGAGTAGGGTTGGGTGTGTGGGTGGTGGGTTTTAATGTTGGGGGGGTATTGTATTTTTTTTCCAGGTAAAAGAGCTGATTACTTTGGGGCAATGCCCCGCAAAAAGCCCTTTTAAGGGCTATTTGTAATTTATTATAGGGTAGGGATTTTTATTATTTTGGGGGGGCTTTTTTATTAGGGGGATTAGATTAGGTGTAATTAGCTTAAAAAAAATGAAATTATTTTATTATTTTCTGTAATTTAGTGTGTAATTGTAACTTAGGTTTATTTTTATTTTACAGGTAAATTTGTCTTTATTTTAACTAGGTAGCTATTAAATAGTTAATAACTATTTAATAACTATTCTACCTAGTTAAAATAAATACAAAGTTGCCTGTAAAATAAAACTAAACCCTAAGCTAGATACAATGTAACTATTATGTATATTGTAGCTATTTTAGGGTTTATTTTATAGGTAAGTATTTAGTTTTAAATAGGAATTATTTATTTAATTGTAGTAATTTTATTTATATTTATTTAAATTTTATTTAAGTTAGGGGGTGTTAGGGTTAGGGTTAGACTTAGGTTTAGGGGTTAATACATTTAATATAGTTGGGGCGACGTTGGGGGCGGCAGATTAGGGGTTAATAAATGTAGGTAGGTGTCGGCGATGTTAGGGACGGCAGATTAGGGGTTAATAAAATGTAACTAATGTTTGTGAGGCGGGAGTGTGGCGGTTTAGGGGTTAATATATTTATTATAGTGGCGGCGATGTCTGGTCGGCAGATTAGGGGTTAAAAATGTTATTTAAATGTTTGCGATGTGGGGGGGCCTCGGTTTAGGGGTTAATAGGTAGTTTATGGGTGTTAGTGTACTTTTTAGCACTTTAGTTAAGAGTTTTATGTCACAGCGTTAGCCCATAAAACTCTTAACTACTGACTTTTAAATGCGGTACGAGTCTTGTCAGGAAAGTGTGTACCGCTCACTTTTTCCAAGACTCGTAATACCGGCATTAGGAAAATCCCATTGAAAATATAGGATATGCAATTTATGTAAGTGGATTTGCGGTATGTTGGAGGCTAACGCAAAACTTGTAATCTAGCCGATTGACAGTATGCAAAGAGCATATAACACTCAGCTAACATGTTTCATGCAAAGCTACACTTCATCAGGGCTAAGTAGTAAGGCCAAAACACATCATTGTTAAAGCTTATCTGTAAATCAATATTATTTTGCTTTCATATTAAACAACTATAACTAATATAGCGCCTTAGTAAAAACAATAAAACATTTTTAATATAAAACACATGTAATTTCTGTATTTTAGCCTATGTCCTAGAAAATACTTACAAACGGCAAGATTACAAGTTATGCGCTAAACTGGGTGCGTAAATAACGCAAAAATAAATATCGGTATCACACGCTCCATAGCGCTGACATTACAAGTTACTGAAAAACCTTCTTTTGTTGTGCGGTATGGTGCATTAAGCCAAAAGGCCTGACTTGACGTGCTCGTGCACGTTTTCTCCCATAGACATCAATGGGGAGAAACACCTGCGATCGTGGAATGGCGACCGCCATAACGCAATCCCCATTAATGTCTATGGGGAAAAGAAAATTACGTTAAAACCTAACACCTTAACATAAACCCCTAGTCTAAATACTCCTAATCCGCCGCCTCCCGACATCGCTGACACTAAATAAACCTATAACCACCAGATCCCCACATCGCTACTACTATATTAAAGTTATTAACCTCTAAACCACCAGCGACCCACATCACTACTACTATAATAAAGTTATTAACCACTAAACCGCAGGCCCCCACATCACTACTATTATAATAAAGTTATTAACCCCTAAACTGCCGGCCCCCCACATCGCAAGACACTAAATGAAACAAATAACCCCTAAACCTAACTATTCCATATACTTTAAATTAAATTTATAATATAACTAGCTTAAAGT
Organism: Bombina bombina; assembly: GCF_027579735.1. Lineage (NCBI taxonomy): Eukaryota > Metazoa > Chordata > Amphibia > Anura > Bombinatoridae > Bombina > Bombina bombina. The sequence goes on along the minus strand of NC_069501.1, from coordinate 799,063,470 downwards.
AAATAAAAACTTTCCTGTGAAATAAAAAAACTAAGATTAAACTATTAATTAACCTAACATTTCTATATTAAATTTTTTTTTACGAAAAATAAAAAATCTAAGTTACAAAATTAAACAAAAGGATGAGAGCTGTTTACATCCTATTGGCTGATTTGAATAGCCAATAGGATTTAAGCAACTCTCTGTACTGCTCCTGGAATATTCCACTATCAGACCAAACTTGGCCAGTAGTCTTCTTATCCCGTCGTCAAGCTAGAATGATAGGGAATATCCCAGAGCAGAGAAAGTTCACAAAATGAGGTAAGCAGTAATCACAATATGCAGGGTAGTCTTTGGCAGCAGCAGGTAGGAATCAGCGGTTAGGCAGTTCAAGGTTAAATACTTGAAGGACTGGAAACAGACAGAATAGTCTTTGATGGCAACAGTCAGGGAATCAGTGGTTAGGCAGTTCAATGGTATACCACTTGAAGGACTGGAAACAGACAGGATAGTCTCTGATGGCAATAGGTAGGGAATCCAGCGGTAAGGCAGTTCAAGGGTAAATCAATAGAATAGTTAGGCAGGCAGTGTTCGGCAACAGAATGGCAATCCAATATTTTAGGGTTAAGGCAAGCAGAGTAGTCAAACAGGCAGAGTTAATCAACACTTAATCAATCCAGCAAACACTTAAGAGTAGTCAAACAGGCAGAGTTAATCAACACTTAAGCAATCCAGCAATTAAAGGGTTAAGGCAAGCAGTGTTGTCAAACAGGCAGAGTTCATCAACAGTTAAGCAATCCAGCAATGCAGAGATTAAGGCAAGCAGTGTAGTCAAACAGGCAGAGTTCATCAACAGTTAAGCAGTCCAGCAATTCAGGGGTTAAGGCAAGCAGTGTTGTAAAACAGGCAGAGTTCAGAAACAGTGAATCAATACAGCAATTCAGCATACAGATATACAGAACCCAGGAGCACAAGAAGTAACACCTATACTTGGGCACAGGTGAGAGAGACTAAGGCCTTTACACCGTGCTGCAGTTACACTGCCGTATCCCTAGTAACAGGAGGAGTGCCTGTGTCCATGGCAATGGCCACAGTAGAGCAGAGGAGCAGTGTGACACTCTCATCCTATTGGTTGTTTTGAAATTTTCAGCCAATAAAAATGCAATGGTACCTTAATATAAAAGGGGTACATTGCATTCAATCCTCATTGTGTGGCGACGAACGTATGAAGAGGAACCTCCACCCTGGATGGGTATGCGGTCGCCAGTCCTGTTCCCCGGTCACCTCCACTCCACACCGCCTTCACCCTGGATGAAGATAGAAGAGGTCCCTGCGCTGGATAAAGATGTCGCTGCCTGGAAGAAGACCTTCACCACCTGGAAGAAGACCTCCGCCGGACTTCAAGAACGGCGAGTACCTATTTGGGGGTTAGACTTAGGTTTTTTTAATTTTTTGGGGTGTTTTTTAGATTTTTTTTAGATTAGGGCTTTTTTTATTTTTATGGATGAAAAAGAGTTGAATGCCCTTTTTAAGTGCAATTCCCATACAAATGCCCCTTTAGGGGCAATGGGAAGCTTAGGTGTTTTTTAGACTAAGGTTTTTTTATTTTGGGGGGTTGGTTGGGTGTAGGGGTTTACTTTTTGGGGGGCCTTTTTAATTATTTTAGGTAAAAAAGCTGTTTAACTTAGGACAATGCCCTACAAAAGGCCCTTTTAAGGGCTATTGGTAGTTTATTGATAGGTTAGGGGGTGTTTTTATTTTGGGGTGGCTTTTTTGTTTTTATAGGGCTATTAGATTAGGTTTAATTTTTATTATTTTGGATAATTTTGTTTATTATTTTTTGTAATCTTTGTAATTGTATACTGCTATACTCTGAATGGAGCTTCATGCTCCTTGTCTAAAGACCGCTGCTCCATAACTTGTTCGCCTGCTCTGAGACGACGAGCAGAAATCAATCTGATTGAATACAATCAGGTTGATTGACACCCCCTGCTAGCGGCTGATTGGCCGCAAATCTGCAGGGGGCGGCATTACACAAGCAGTTCTGGTGAACTGCTTGTGCAATGATAAATGCTGACAGCCTATGCTGTGGGCATTTATCGATGTGCAGTGGACATGATACGCTACATCGTATCATGTCCGTCCGCACTTTAATAAATTGGCCCCATAATCCAGTTCTAGTTTAAACTTGAATGCTTATATAGAACATCTAGTTTATGTTAATCCCTAACTGGCTCTTATCAATTTGTCTTCTACAATGGGTAATATGTCTTGACTTTCTTGCGTAAAATTCTTACATGACATAAAGCTCTAAACTATGATGTCTCTTAAAGATGTTTCTTGCATTTACTTTTTAAAAGTTTTTCAAAGCTCTTATAAATTAATCTAGGTTTAGGAACCCGACCAGTTTTGAACAGTGATAACCTTAGTAAGAGCTCTTTATGTTTAAGTTATGACTGTTCTTTCTACTTTTTGCTATTTACAGTTCACAATTTAACATCTAGAGCCCTGTTTGCCCCAAATATATTGTTGCTATCTCCATAATTAGTGAGAGAATCTGTTATGTAAAATCAAAGTTATTGGGGGGCGGAGCTAACCGCTGAACTGAGCAGACGTGCTGAAGAAGAGCTCTGCTCTGTAATATTAACCAAACAGTGTTTTGAAGGGGATAATTTCTTAAAATCTCAGCCCAATTGCTATTCTAAAGCTACACTGGACTCTCTCTTGCATTAGGAGACTGTTGGGACCAACGCTATAAAACAGAGACATTCGCTGCTAACCCTACAACCACTCACAGCGGGGTATACCTAAAAGAGGCAACCGACGACATTGTCAAGAGAGTCAGTTCTCTGGAGGGTCGGGGCTCCGCTCCAGAGAATCAATCCACAGCCAGTCTCCTAACCAGAGAAATCTGCCTGATTGTGAGAGAAAAACGCCAGAGGTGGGACGGACGGTGAGGGCTCTCTTTACGGCTGAATACTGTGGCTCCCTGTCTCCGGAGGGTCGGGGCTCCGCTCCGGAGACTCAGAACTTGCCTCCCTCTGTTGCCACCAACTACTGCCCTGCCGCCTGCCACCCCGCTCCGGAGGACTGGACAGCTGACGGGAGGAGGACGACATACGAGATTCCTTACCTGGCCGCCGTCTAGGAAATTTGAAGATCAGTGCCCTCGGAGGACGTAAGTCTGAGGACATCCACCTTCCTGATCAGTGAGGGGAAATTATAGGCAGAGGTGCCCGGATCCCACGTTGATCACAGCTGGGCCTAACTGTTGTGCAGCCTTTTGGAAAAGGCGCGAACCTGCGCCATCTTGGGGCCTAGGCCCTCCGCATAGCTCCCATCTAGCCTAATTAAAGTAAACTGGGAGGACCATTACTTCAGTGCCGGATGGCGGAAGAGTGAGGGTTCCTCTCCCCTATCAGCGCCTACTTGAGCGTTCAGGGAAAAAGCCCCCAGACGAAACCGACAGGATCCGGTGCCTATTCGAATTGAGCTGTGTTCATACGGACATACAGGTACTGCCTCATAACAGTTTTAATACTGCACTTTACCTATTCGCTCCACACTTGGGAGACTACCCTCTCTACTCACTAGACTCTCCTTCCCATACTTCTCTTACTAGACCCATACTTCCAAAGGGTCCCCAGAGTCATAACTCATTCCCACTAAGGCACTGGCCTATGTTACCAACTTGTGGAACTTTTTGTTTAATCATATACCTAACCGTGGCCTGCTCTCATATTTCAGTTCATAAAGCTGGGTACCGTTGTTTCCATATGGAAGGCTCTATCTGAGATGTATCTATTTCAGCTATACAGCCTCTCCTCACGACTGTGAGATCTTACCTAGTCCTCTCCTCAGAGACTCATATTAGCTAAGCTGCAGTGTCAGCATTGTTGTGTCTATTGGCAGCTACACAACCCAGCGCCTTCTCAGCCACATATAAAAATCAGACATTTTACACTAGCAAGCCACAGTTCAACTTTATGGAACATTTCACTAAGTGAGTTATTTAATCCACATCTGCAGCCACAGTTTTCACCAGGAGGACGGTTTGTTATTAAAATTTATCTCTGACATTTCAATACCCTAATATTCATCTGGACTTTGCTTCTCTAACGTTTAGAGACTGGCCCTCACCCTGACCCTTGATAAAATTAATGTTACAGTATTCTAGCTGCTGCGTCAGCCTATGTGCCTCTGTAGCCTTGGCTCAGAGTGGAGTGTATTAACCTGCATCTCTCCTTACAGGAATTTTGGTTTTTATACTGTAATAACATGGAATGCAGTGTCTAATGCTTAATCTGTAACTCTCTCCACAGAGATCCTGTCTCAGTACTAAATTGTAACGTTTACTGTGTCAGCTAACCTTAACATTTTCTCTACAGGTATGTTAGTATAAGGGTCTATCTGTATACAAATTGAAAGTGTATCGGAGCTATCCAACTTATTGTATTTTTTGTTGCTGAGTCTATCTGTGTGTTAATTTTTTTTTTCCCTCCATATTGAATCCCCCCTTTGGACTCCCCCTTTCCAGCCCGCTCACGTGGGCTGGTCACTTCCACTTTCCCTTTCCCCTTCCTTAGAGTCGTATTCCCCCTTCCCTGAGTCCGAAGGGGGCACCTCTTTCAAGGTATATATATGTTCCTCACTGTAAGTAAAAGGTAGATTGTACAAGGCGTCCGCCTGGCCTCCTTCTCCACTTTAGTCGGCTCTCTCAGATAGTTATTGTGTTCTGCAGGGTAGCATTCTGCCCATAAGCGCCACTATGGGGAGATAGAGGTTTCAGGTAGGCGTCCGGCCCTACTCCGTTATGTAATACTACTGTTCATGAAAATTTTCTCCTTTTTACTCTGTCAGCCTGTCGGGTCTACAAATCTCCTTAACAACCTCTAATCCAAGCTCATTTGTTTAGTATATGGTACTCACCCCTCATAAGAAAATGCCTCATACTGCCAGGAGACATCCGAAAACGCCAGGATCGGTAAAGAAAACGGTCTTGGACCATTTCACGCAACTATCTAAAGATCAGATTGAAGACTCTAACGAAGGTCAGAGTGATTCCGAGTCATTGGGGGATGGTTCCCAACCTGACCTTATGCCACCTGTCAGACCACAACATCGTATCACGGAAGCCACTCTTAAAAAAATGTTTGCAAACCAAACTCTTTCCATAACTAAGGAAATCCAGCGCAACCACGCTGAACTACGCAAATACATTTCAGAGATTGGTGATAGGGTGGACTCCCTGGAAAGAAAGCAGGATGACCTTGCTACCGACTACACAAACTTGCTGTCCTACTCGGAATCCCTTGTGGAGCAGATCAGTTAGCTGGAGTTCAAACTTGCTGATGTGGAGGATAGGGCACGCAGAAACAATGTCAGGTTTCGAGGAATCCCTGAGGATGTTCAACCTACCAAGATTCAAAACTACTTAAAAGATCTCTTCAAAGACCTTCTAGGTTCAACGGAGGGGCTGACTGACACCATGGAAAGAGCCCATAGAGCCTTGCGCCCTAGAACTGTCTCAAAGGAGAAACCGAGACGTCATAGTCTGCTTCCATAGCTTTCTCTTCAAAGACAGACTTATGCAGGCGGCCTTTGGGAAGCCACAGGTCTCAGAGCAGTTTAAGGACATCCAGCTGCTGCCTGATCTATCTGCGCACACTCTACAGCACCGAAGATACTTCCAGCCAGTCACGCTGATCCTTCGTAGGGAGAATAATAAATACAGGTGGAGTTACCCTACTAAACTAATAATATCAAAGGACAACAAAACATTCACAGTGACTTCTCTCCCTCAAGGGACTTCTCTCCTTGTGCAATGGGGTCTTATGTCAGAGGACCCGAGAGGTCCTCCCGCTGCTAACTCTAAGCTGAGAGTCACGGCCCCCGAATGGTCTGTTAAGGAACAAAGGCCAAAGAGGCTGAAAACACAACAGCCTCAGGGTACAACCCAACCGGAGCCTTTGTCCTCTTGAAGTCTGAACTTGATTATGATTGCATACCACAGGCTCGACATGATAGAATGTACTTAACTCCACACGGAGTAGAGCCTGTACTGCTTGAAATATGTCTTTTTCTGTTTATATGTGGCCAAATTCAACTGTCTTATGTTAGGCATATGTGTTCACATTAGTACGTTATGTTTGGGTTACGCCCCGCTTTGGGCTCACAGGTTGACAATTGTTCCTACTTTAGTTTGCCCTCCCACTATCTGTCTATTTGTTAATGGAGTGGGGCTGGACCTTCCAGCTCCTCCGCACACATACTTGCTCTTAGCTCCCCCCAAATAGGTTAACCCACACCAGGGTTCCACCTAGGTGGACAATTTCCACCTGTACTGTCGGTACATTTCCGCATTAAGTGTTGTCTAATTCTCTTCCCATCCTACCCAGCCCGCAAACACTGCCTACCTGGACTTTGCCCTAAGCTCCCCAGTCATCCCTTCTGCCCTTGCCCATCCACTCCCCAGAGATAGAAGCTGAAAATGAACCATTTACGAGTCTATACTCATAACTCCAGAGGCTTAAACTCTCCCTTCAAACGGAGCTTACTTACCCGTATGCTTAACCAACACAACCCCGACATTGTATTTCTGCAAGAAACACATTGGCTGTCTGACGCCCCTCATAGATTCCACTCTCGCTCATACATGACCATAGACTTCTCTCCGTTTACAAAAAAGGCACGAGGGACAACAGTCATGATTCACAAGAGAGTAGCTTACGAGGAAATTCAGGTACTACGGGACCCCCAGGCTAGGTTCACTATAGTAGTTTGTAAGCTTGACCATGTCACACATACCCTAGTTTCTGTATACTTGCCCAACTCTCACCAGCCTGCATGTCTTAGGAAAATTCTGAGATTAATCGACCTACACAAACAGGGCAGAGTCATAATAGCAGGGGACTACAACATGATCTGGGACACTAAATTAGACCGCAAGACTCTATCCCCGACTAAGACCTCCTCCCAACTGACTCTCCTCTCCACACGGTTTAGATCTATCATGTCTGAATTTGGGTACTATGACATTTGGAGATCGTTGCACGCTACAGACAGGGATTTCACCCACTACTCCCAGGCACACAAAACCTATTCTAGGTTGGACCATATCTTTTGCTTGGTGACGACCTTAGATTCAATTCTCCATTCTAATATCCCCCTTTGCTCATGGTCAGACCATGACCCAGTCCTGGCGGACTTACGCACCAGTGGCCCCTGTCCCCATAAAAGTAAGTGTTCTCTTCTGCGCAATATCTTATCAGACACTCCCTTCAGGGAAGAATTACGTAGAGATCTTATAGAACTTATCCAACTTAACGATAACGGACAGAAAACGGATGACACACTCTGGGGAGCCATTAAGGCGGTAACCAGAGGCTATATCATCGGTAAGCAAGCCCGACTCAGGAAACTGGCAGGACTTACCTTAGCCCAAGCTCACTGATAACTTAGACTACTTGAATCCACTAACCGAGCCAACATTACAGATGAGCTGATTGCCCAGATCTCAGCTGTGCGCTCGCATATCAACCGCCTAGAGCTGCGTCGCACCCAAGAGAATCTTATAAAACTTAAACAGTTATTTTATTGTAAAGGCAACAGAGCAGACACTATGTTAACACACAAACTGCGCCAGTGGAATAGCACATCTCGCATACACCAAATCCTGTACAACAGCAAGACACACAGACTCCCCTCACAGATAGGAGACTGTTTCTCAGACTATTACTCCAAACTCTACAACATTGAGAACACCGAAACCAAAACTCCCGCATCTACACAACAGATTAGGCAATTCCTTGATTTGCTAAACCTTCCGTCTTTAACGCCGGAGCAACAAGAGTCTCTGTCCAACCCGTTTACCCAATTGGAAATTAAGCAGGTTATTCAGCGTCTCAAACCCCTTAAGGATCCCGGCCCAGACGGTTTCCCCGCACAGTTCTACAAAACCTACAGTCAAGAACTGATGCCACTGCTCCTTAGGTTCTTCAGCACAGCCAGACAAGAAGGAAGATTTAAGCAGGAATTCTTAGAGGCTGAGATTATTATGATCCCTAAGCCGAATAAAGACCCCTCACTTTGCCCCAACTATAGGCCCATCTCGTTAATAAACGTGGACATTAAAATCTATTCCAAGCTGCTAGCCAACCGAATATGCAAACTCCTGCCCAACCTAATCAACCCAGACCAAGTAGGGTTTATACATAGTCGTTAAGGCCCAGATAACACTAGGCGTCTTATCAATATTGTTTGCGAATCAACGAGAATGAACAGGCCTTTCTCAGTTATCTCTCTGGATGCTGAGAAGGCTTTTGATAGAGTCAGATGAAGTTACCTCTGGGGGACTCTCAACGCTTTCAAATTTCCCTCTGACATATCCCTCGCGATTCAAGCCTTATACTCCAGTCCCACTGCAGTGGTCAGGGGTGTAGGGTTCCATTCAACCCCATTCCCCATCTTCAAAGGTACGAGGCAGGGTTTCCCACTCTCCCGCTCCTGTTCGCTCTGGCAATCGAGCCACTCGCTGAAACAATACGTACTGATACAGGCTTAGAGGGAATTACGCTCTCCGGCTCTAAACACAGCATAGCCTTGTTTGCAGACGATGTCACGGTGTTCTCTGCTGATCCGCTTCGTACAATCCCTAGACTCCTGGAAAGACTTGAGGCCTTTGGTTCCCTTTCTTTCTATAAGCTTAATGCCCCCAAAACAGAAATCTACTGGTGGGGTTACCCCCAAAACTATATTACGGCCCTTCAAAGGACGTTTGATTTCAAATGGTCCAGCAAATGGGTTACCCACCTTGGAGTTAAAATCTCTAATAATCTGAAGCAGATGGTCAAAGATAACTACCTGCCCCTGTTGGCGGATTTTCGTGCGTTAAAAAATGTTTGGGACCACAAGAACATCTCTTGGATGGGCCGCATAGCTTCCCTTAAAATGTCGTTCCTCCCTCGGCTCACCTATCTGTTTAGATGTCTCCCGATTAGAATTCCCACTTACCTTTTACTACAATTCCAAAGTGAGTGCACAAAATTTATTTGGCAGAACAAGACTCCCAGAATAGCTCATAAGACCCTACAGTTTCCCGTCCAGTTGGGGGGACTGGCTTCCCCGTCTATAGTTAAGTACTATGAGGGAGCCATGCTCACGCATGTCTCTCAATGGGGGGTGCGCCATTCACAACATAGGTGGAGAGACATTGAACAAGCTTCACTACCCTTTGACATCTACCGAAAGGATCTAATCTGGACCCCGGTCCATAGTCGTAGAACCTTAAATATTCATAATTCTGTAGTCCTGGAGTGCCTGGCATTCTGGGATAAGATTGGGCATCGCAATCTGATTGCGCCTCACCCCTCTCCGATCACTTCTGTCTCAGGCCTTTTCAAAGGCCTCGCGGAAATACACCCCAACACGTGGGCTCGAATAGGTGTAAAACAAGTTTCAAACTTCTGGTCAGGGTCCAGCAGGGATGGCTATATCTCGCTGCCTCAGGACAGACCCCGGGAAGACATCCCGTCCTACCTCCACTTCGAACTTACTAGAATTAAGAGTTTCCTCTCTAGCTGGGGATTCCTCCCCGCCGCTCCACGTCAGCTTACCCCATGGGAGTCTGTGTGGAAAGGAGGACGTAGACTCCACAAACCTCTCTCGAGGCATTACGGTCTGCTTGAGGGTTCCGTGCCCCCTGACCTGGCTCCACACTTGCTTAAGTGGGATGCTATTCTTCACACTCGTACCTCTGCAAACGCTTGGCAGGGGTCTCTCACCCTAACCAAAAAATTATTGCATTGTGTAACAATGTTCAAAACCCACTACAAAATCATCTCTCAATGGTATCTGGTCCCCGCGTGGCTGTCCAAAATGTTTCCAACGTCTTCACCACAATGTTGGAGGGAATGCGGTTATCATGGCGATATGCTCCACATATGGTGGGAATGCCCTAGGTTAACTCCCCTGTGGAATACGTGCTTCCGTACTTTGTCTGCTCTCAGGATCCAGTTGCCTAAAAGCCCTGCCACAGCACTCCTACACCTAAACTTGCATACTCTCCCCAAACATCAGCAGATTTTCTGCGTTTATCTCCTGTCATCAGTTAAAACTAATATTGCTAGACACTGGAAGAAAACCTCCCCCCCTAGATGGTCTGACATCCTCAAAACAATGGCCTACTTACACACTATGGAAAAAGATATATACTATAGTTTGGACAGAATCGACTTATTTGAAATGGTTTGGGCTGACTGGACAGACACACATGACACTACATGGTCACCCCAAGTTAATGCCTAAGGGATTACGCTTCTGCCATCTCAGACGATTCCCGGTAGGGTCTCTCCCCCTTCTTCCCCTCTTCCCCCCCATAGGTGTGTTCCCCCCTTCCCCCCTCCCAACCCCCCCTCAATAACTATTCTGAAATGTACCGACTTCAATCTCTGATCCTCGAATGTATCAGTTGCATGTTTCATACTTGTATACCTATTTATAATGTGTGCCACAGTGTGCAGGAGTCCTGCAAGTCCCCAATTGTTGTTATATATTGTTTAAAATGAATAAAAATTATTCAAACTAAAAAAAAAATAAAAAAAAATCAAAGTTATTTTTTTATGAAGCAATATAGAGAGAGGTTCGTATACGTTGTATTGTGAGAAAAGGTATATAGGAGCGCCAAAGGCTAAGGTATACGACAGGTTATTGTTTAAACAACACCACCAATTGTCTGTGTGAGTGTTTAGGACAACTGGATTAGATCTATTAATCTCAATACAATCCGCATATATAAGATCGTATAAATAATAATTTAATCCACATACATACAAAACATTAAAAACAATTCTAAAAAAGAAATTAGTAAAATAAACAAACAGACCTATTAATAACGATAGGAATTTTCAGACTTAATTATTGGGGTCCAAATGACCTTTCCGGTTGGATGATTATCCCAAACAATTGTGGAAGGCACCAGTGGAAATTATACAAATGAAAATTGAAAATTCAACGATATGTATATCAAGTGATTATCATTAAGCAATATAGGTAAAGAGCTCATGAATAAATAAATATCTCACGTGGATAAAAGTAAGTAAAAAATCAAATTAAGTCAGGAAAAAAAAAAATTGGATCAAATACCGGTATGATCGAAAATTGTGGCAAAAAAGTGATCAAATGTAATTTCAAAAACAGTAATATGAAAACAACAAACAAACTCTTTGAAAATAATATATCACAATCCTAGTGTGACAATCGCAATAGCAGTGACAAATTTGTCTCTAGTGTGAATACAAACTAAATAAACAGATCTAAACAAAGATATCTAGTGTAATCGATCCTAATCTGACAAATGAATAAATTCACAATGCTGATGATGACTTGGTTCAACTTCAACAAAAGTCCCCAAAAAAGTCAAAATAAGTCCCAAATAGTAATATAATTGGTCCGATATGTAGCATCAATTCTTATAAATGGGTAATGTTGTGTCCAGTGTCCCAGTCCGTAGTTTAGACAAAGACCTGTGGAAAAAAGAAATTGCACTAAACAGAAAAGCCTATGGGATGTGGTCTATTGGTAAATAGACTTACCCAAGTGCCGTGGTCCTAGGAGTATATTGAGCCTCACAAATCTTACTTTGAATCATCTACGCGTTTCAGCCCTAAAATAGGGCCTTTTTCAAGACACAGGTCTTTGTCTAAACTACGGACTGGGACACTGGACACAACATTACCCATTTATAAGAATTGATGTTACATATCGGACCAATTATATTACTATTTGGGACTTATTTTGAATTTTGAGGACTTTTGTTGAAGTTGAACCAAGTCATCATCAGCATTGTGAATTTATTCATTTGTCAGATTAGGATCGATTATACTAGATTATACTTGATCCAATTTTTATTTTTTTTCCTGACAATTTGATTTTTTACTTACTTTTATCCATGTGAGATATTTATTTATTCATGAGCTCTTTACCTATATTGCTTAATGATAATCACTTGATATACATATCGTTGAATTTTCAATTTTCATTTGTATAATTTCCACCGGTGTCTTCCACCATTGTTTGGGATAATCATCCAACCTGAAAGGTCATTTGGACCCCAATAATTAAGTCTGAAAATTTCTATCGTTATTGATAGGTCTGTTTGTTTGTTTTACTAATTTCTTTTTTAGAATTGTTTTTAATGTTTTGTATGGGTTTGTGCATTGGTAACAGGGCTGTGTACTTTTTAACAATAGCATATGTTCACATTTTCAAAGTGAACATTTTATAAGTGAGGCATTAATTTTTAAGAATTATACAAGAATTACACTCAATACTCTCCACACTGCTGGTTACTAACTATCAAACTGCCTACTGACATCTGCTAAGGAATGCTGAGTTAACCTACTGTCTCTTCTGCTTTCAGGTACGTGAACTCAGGCCCTGCACTGATATCTTGCTATTCCCTGCATTTCTGTCATTTTACAACAAATCCCTCTTTTTGGTACGTGAACTCAGGCCCTGCACTGATATCTTGCTATTCCCTGCATTTCTGTCATTTTACAACAAATCCCTCTGTTTGGTACGTGAACTCAGGCCCTGCACTGATATCTTGCTATTCCCTGCATTTCTGTCATTTTACAACAAATCCCTCTTTTTGGTACGTGAACTCAGGCCCTGCACTGATATCTTGCTATTCCCTGCATTTCTGTCATTTTACAACAAATCCCTCTTTTTGGTACGTGAACTCAGGCCCTGCACTGATATCTTGCTATTCCCTGCATTTCTGTCATTTTACAACAAATCCCTCTTTTTGGTACGTGAACTCAGGCCCTGCACTGATATCTTGCTATTCCCTGCATTTCTGTCATTTTACAACAAATCCCTCTTTTTGGTACGTGAACTCAGGCCCTGCACTGATATCTTGCTATTCCCTGCATTTCTGTCATTTTACAACAAATCCCTCTTTTTGGTACGTGAACTCAGGCCCTGCACTGATATCTTGCTATTCCCTGCATTTCTGTCATTTTACAACAAATCCCTCTTTTTGGTACGTGAACTCAGGCCCTGCTCTGATATCTTGCTATTCCCTGCATTTCTGTCATTTTACAACAAATCCCTCTTTTTGGTACGTGAACTCAGGCCCTGCACTGATATCTTGCTATTCCCTGCATTTCTGTCATTTTACAACAAATCCCTCTTTTTGGTACGTGAACTCAGGCCCTGCACTGATATCTTGCTATTCCCTGCATTTCTGTCATTTTACAACAAATCCCTCTTTTTGGTACGTGAACTCAGGCCCTGCACTGATATCTTGCTATTCCCTGCATTTCTGTCATTTTACAACAAATCCCTCTTTTTGGTACGTGAACTCAGGCCCTGCACTGATATCTTGCTATTCCCTGCATTTCTGTCATTTTACAACAAATCCCTCTTTTTGGTACGTGAACTCAGGCCCTGCACTGATATCTTGCTATTCCCTGCATTTCTGTCATTTTACAACAAATCCCTCTTTTTGGTACGTGAACTCAGGCCCTGCACTGATATCTTGCTATTCCCTGCATTTCTGTCATTTTACAACAAATCCCTCTTTTTGGTACGTGAACTCAGGCCCTGCACTGATATCTTGCTATTCCCTGCATTTCTGTCATTTTACAACAAATCCCTCTTTTTGGTACATGAACTCAGGCCCTGCACTGATATCTTGCTATTCCCTGCATTTCTGTCATTTTACAACAAATCCCTCTGTGTTTGAGCAATTGAATTTAGTCTGTTAAAATAAAGTCCTGCATTTTTTTAAATGATTTTTCCCAATGTCTCAATTCTAATGTCTAGTTAATTGCCATGTGATGCTCACTCCTTATCAATACTTGCTATAACTCTAAAATTTATAGTTTTCTTATGTCACAGTTTTAACCCCCTCCAAATTTTATTGTCTGTTTACCTAACTCATCTCACCCTGACCAGACTCTAACATTCCAATTGGCCTTACCAACTGTCTTTGATTAGCAATTAAGTAAATGTAGTGGACTCAGCTGACTGCCCTACCTGTATATATTTCAGACTAGTTAGGGGATGTGCATTGCACAGGGGTTTGTGCATTGGTAACAGGGCTGTGTACTTTTAAACAATAGCATATGTTCACATTTTCAAAGTGAACATTTTATAAGTGAGGCATTAATTTTTAAGAATTATACAAGAATTACACTCAATACTCTCCACACTGCTGGTTACTAACTATCAAACTGCCTACTGACATCTGCTAAGGAATGCTGAGTTAACCTACTGTCTCTTCTGCTTTCAGGTACGTGAACTCAGGCCCTGCACTGATATCTTGCTATTCCCTGCATTTCTGTCATTTTACAACAAATCCCTCTTTTTGGTACGTGAACTCAGGCCCTGCACTGATATCTTGCTATTCCCTGCATTTCTGTCATTTTACAACAAATCCCTCTTTTTGGTACGTGAACTCAGGCCCTGCACTGATATCTTGCTATTCCCTGCATTTCTGTCATTTTACAACAAATCCCTCTTTTTGGTACGTGAACTCAGGCCCTGCACTGATATCTTGCTATTCCCTGCATTTCTGTCATTTTACAACAAATCCCTCTTTTTGGTACGTGAACTCAGGCCCTGCACTGATATCTTGCTATTCCCTGCATTTCTGTCATTTTACAACAACTCCCTCTTTTTGGTACGTGAACTCAGGCCCTGCACTGATATCTTGCTATTCCCTGCATTTCTGTCATTTTACAACAAATCCCTCTTTTTGGTACGTGAACTCAGGCCCTGCACTGATATCTTGCTATTCCCTGCATTTCTGTCATTTTACAACAAATCCCTCTTTTTGGTACGTGAACTCAGGCCCTGCACTGATATCTTGCTATTCCCTGCATTTCTGTCATTTTACAACAAATCCCTCTTTTTGGTACGTGAACTCAGGCCCTGCACTGATATCTTGCTATTCCCTGCATTTCTGTCATTTTACAACAAATCCCTCTTTTTGGTACGTGAACTCAGGCCCTGCACTGATATCTTGCTATTCCCTGCATTTCTGTCATTTTACAACAAATCCCTCTTTTTGGTACGTGAACTCAGGCCCTGCACTGATATCTTGCTATTCCCTGCATTTCTGTCATTTTACAACAAATCCCTCTTTTTGGTACGTGAACTCAGGCCCTGCACTGATATCTTGCTATTCCCTGCATTTCTGTCATTTTACAACAAAACCCTCTTTTTGGTACGTGAACTCAGGCCCTGCACTGATATCTTGCTATTCCCTGCATTTCTGTCATTTTACAACAAATCCCTCTTTTTGGTACGTGAACTCAGGCCCTGCACTGATATCTTGCTATTCCCTGCATTTCTGTCATTTTACAACAAATCCCTCTTTTTGGTACGTGAACTCAGGCCCTGCACTGATATCTTGCGATTCCCTGCATTTCTGTCATTTTACAACAAATCCCTCTTTTTGGTACGTGAACTCAGGCCCTGCACTGATATCTTGCTATTCCCTGCATTTCTGTCATTTTACAACAAATCCCTCTTTTTGGTACGTGAACTCAGGCCCTGCACTGATATCTTGCTATTCCCTGCATTTCTGTCATTTTACAACAAATCCCTCTTTTTGGTACGTGAACTCAGGCCCTGCACTGATATCTTGCTATTCCCTGCATTTCTGTCATTTTACAACAAATCCCTCTGTGTTTGAGCAATTGAATTTAGTCTGTTAAAATAAAGTCCTGCATTTTTTTAAATGATTTTTCCCAATGTCTCAATTCTAATGTCTAGTTAATTGCCATGTGATGCTCACTCCTTATCAATACTTGCTATAACTCTAAAATTTATAGTTTTCTTATGTCACAGTTTTAACCCCCTCCAAATTTTATTGTCTGTTTACCTAACTCATCTCACCCTGACCAGACTCTAACATTCCAATTGGCCTTACCAACTGTCTTTGATTAGCAATTAAGTAAATGTAGTGGACTCAGCTGACTGCCCTACCTGTATATATTTCAGACTAGTTAGGGGATGTGCATTGCACAGGGGTTTGTGCATTGGTAACAGGGCTGTGTACTTTTTAACAATAGCATATGTTCACATTTTCAAAGTGAACATTTTATAAGTGAGGCATTAATTTTTAAGAATTATACAAGAATTCAACAAGGATTGGGCAAGGGGCAAGACACAAGGCAAGTACTCTTGTATTACTATGTTTTATTTATATCATTGTATCCTCTTGCAAGTGCTGCTGTAACACTGTGTCTTATGTGTTTACTTGGTTCCCACTTTCAGAATAATGCTCAATATCTTCATATTCCTTTTTGCGACCTCTTGTCTCTATAACAAACTACATTACTCACTTACTCCTTCTCCCTCTCCACCTGCACTGTTCATTAGCCCATCTCTCTTATACTCACCTTACTTTTGTACTCATGAACTCAACTTATTCCTAAATACTCTCTCTCCCCCCTGCACTTCAGTTAAACAACAGTCTCATTACTGCAAATCTGCTTCTCATCTCATGTCACTCTCCCTCTTGCTCATACTAGCTGCTGGCGACATCTCGCCTAATCCTGGTCCCTCACAACCTCCTAACCTTTCACATCCTTGTGTGCCTTTCAATAGACTTCAAAAACTAAACTCTGGTAACCTTAATCGCATTCCTCTTACATCTAAAACCCCCTCCCCCTTCATTTGTGCACTCTGGAACTCTCGCTCTGTTTGCAACAAGCTAACTTCTATCCATGATCTCTTCATCTCCCACTCTCTTAACCTTCTGGCTCTTACAGAACCCTGGCTCTCTGCTTCAGACACAGCATCCACTGCTGCACTGTCACATGGGGGTCTCCATTTCAGCCACACTCCTAGGTCTGGCAATAGACAAGGAGGTGGTGTCGGTATTTTACTTTCCTCTCGTTGCACCTTCCAACAAATACAGCCCTTCTCTTCACTCACATTTTCTTCATTTGAAGCACACATGATTCGGTTATTCTCTCCCCTCTCTATACGTGTTGCAGTCATATACCGCCCCCCTGGCTCCCCAACTCAATTTTTAGATCACTTTGCTGCCTGGCTTCCTTATTTCCTTTCCTCAGACACCCCTGCCCTCATTCTTGGCGACTTCAACATCCCCATTAACAATCCCACTGCCTCATCTGCTAAACAACTTCTGCAACTCACTTCCTCTTTCGGTCTGTCACAATGGACTGATTTTCCTACTCACAAAGACGGTCACTCCCTTGACCTGATGTTTAGCTATCGATGCACTCTCTCAAACTTCTCAAACTCCCCTTTTCCTCTTTCTGACCACCATCTCCTTACCTGCAACATATCATCCCTTCCTACAACTCTCCCACCTTCTACTCCTCACACCAAACTTCACAGAAGCATTAGGTCTTTAGATCAGCAACAACTTGCTAATTCCCTTCAACCGCTCCTCTCAACCTTCTCCTCCTTTTCCTGCCCTGAACAATCTATCTGCCACTATAATTCCACCCTTATATCCGTCCTTGACAATCTCGCCCCTCTTACCACTGCTAGGAAATCACACACTCATCCCCAGCACTGGCATTCTCCTCTGACACGGTACCTACGCAGATGTTCCCGTACTGCTGAACGGCATTGGAGAAAATCACGGAGTTCAGCTGATTTTCTTCATTACAAATTCATCTTGAACTCCTACTACTCTGCCCTTAATCTCCACAAGCAACACTACTTCTCTACTCTTATCTCTAATCTTTCTTCAAATCCAAAACGTCTGTTCTCCACTTTCAATAGTCTCCTCCGCCCTCCCCCACTTCCTAATACAACTTCTCTGTCAGCTCAAGACTTTGCCAGTCACTTCATTAACAAAATTGATTCCATCAGACATGAAATCAGCTCTCAACACAATTCCATTCTCTCCCCCCCTCAAATACTCTCACTCAACCACAACCCTCATAACCTGAAACTTAGTTCATTCTCCCCTGTTACTGAGGACGAAGTTTCAGCACTTATACTGCGCTCTCACCTCACTACCTGTCCCCTTGACCCTATCCCCTCACAGCTGCTCCCCTCTCTCTCTGATACCCTTACCCCTATACTAACACACATTTTCAACCTCTCCCTCAGCACTGGTACATTTCCCTCATCATTGAAACATGCACTGGTCACACCTATCCTCAAAAAACCTTCCCTTGATCCTACCTCCCCATCCAACTACCGCCCAATTTCCCTCCTCCCTCTTGCTTCAAAGCTTCTCGAAAAACTAGTATATGCACGCCTATCCCATTTCCTTACGTTAAACTCCCTTCTTGACCCGCTGCAATCTGGATTTCGTCCCTATCACTCCACAGAGACAGCTATTGTTAAGGTCACCAACGACCTACTTACAGCTAAATCAAAAGGCCACTTCTCTCTGCTTATCCTCCTTGATCTGTCCGCAGCCTTTGACACTGTCGACCACCCTCTTTTGCTCCAAACCCTCCAATCCTTCGGCATCTGTGACACAGCCCTTTCGTGGCTCTCTTCCTACCTGTCAAACCGTACCTTCAGTGTAGCCTTCTCTGGGGCCTCCTCTGCCCCGTCACCCCTTTCTGTCGGAGTACCGCAAGGCTCTGTCCTCGGTCCCCTTCTCTTCTCAATCTATACGTCATCACTAGGTTCCCTTATTAAGTCCCACAGTTTCCAATATCATCTGTATGCCGATGACACCCAAATCTACTTCTCTGCACCAGAACTATCTCCTTCCTTGCTAACCCGTGTCACTAACTGTCTTTCTCACATCTCTTCCTGGATGTCCTCTCACTACCTCAAGCTAAATCTCTCCAAAACTGAGCTCCTCATTTTCCCCCCTTCTTCCAAAATCTCCACCCCCAATATCTCTATAACTGTCGACAACTCCATCATTACCCCTACCCCGCATGCCCGATGTCTCGGGGTCACATTTGACTCAAATCTTTCCTTCACTCCTCACATTCAGTCCTTGGCTACAGCCTGCCGCTTCCACCTTAAAAACATCTCTAAAATTAGACACTTCCTTACACAAGACACAACTAAGATTTTAATCCACTCTCTCATTCTTTCCCGCCTTGATTACTGCAACTCTGTCCTCTCTGGTCTCCCCTCCTACCGCCTAGCTCCTTTACAATCCATAATCAATGCCTCTGCCAGACTCATCTTCCTTACACGTCGCTCTTCATCTGCTGCACCTCTCTGCCAATCCCTTCACTGGCTTCCTCTTGCCTCTAGGATCAAACACAAAACTCTCACTCTTACATACAAAGCCCTCAACTGCACTGCTCCCCGCTACATCTCAGACCTTGTCTCCAGATACTCTCCCTCCCGTCCCCTTCGCTCTGCTCATGACCTCCTACTCTCCTCCTCTCTTGTCACCTCATCACACTCCCGTTTACAGGACTTCTCCAGACTGGCTCCCATCTTATGGAACTCTCTGCCTCGCTCCACAAGACTCTCTTCTAGTTTTAAAAGCTTTAAGTGCTCCCTAAAGACTCTACTGTTCAGGGACGCATACAACCTACGCTAACCTTTCCTTATACCAGTTCCTCTCCTCCACTGCAATCCCCTGAACCCTCTTAGCATGTAAGCCTAAAAGTCCAGCTGTCTGTAGATCACCTTCTTAAGAGCTGACTACAACAGTGCAACTCTTGGCAGGGCCCTCTACCCTATAATTGTTTTGTTGTACTCCCCCTTTGTTTATAGCGCTGCGGAATCTGTTGGCGCTCTACAAATAACCGATAATAATAATAATAATAATAATGTATGTGGATTAAATTATTATTTATACGATCTTATATATGCGGATTTTATTGAGATTAATAGATCTAATCCAGTTGTCCTAAACACTCACACAGACAATTGGTGGTGTTGTTTAAACAATAACCTGTCGTATACCTTAGCCTTTGGCGCTCCTATATACCTTTTCTCATTGTATTTTCCTCTAGGACCTTACTAGGGGGTCTATTTATAGTGAAGCAGGTACACATATCTAGGCACTAGTTACTTACATCTAGTTGACAGTATACGTTGTATTGCCCTTAAAATTGGGTAGAGCCTATTATTCCTGCAGAATCTCCCTAGTAAGTCCCATTTTATTGATCTTGAATTCTGATGCTTTCTTTTTTTTAAATAAGACAGTATCTCTCCGCTACATGTTATTGGGATTCCTTATGCATCTATCTATATTATACATACATCAACATAGAATATGATTGTATTATTAGTTCATTTTAAGTTGATAACTTTTGAGACCTTGAGCAGCTAGGTAAACTTAGACTTTTATATATATATATATATATATATATATATATATATATATATATATATACTTGGCATAAGATAGATATTAGCTTTATATTTGTTTTTTTATGGTCTGGCTATCTGATTCTTGATTGTTATAGGTATCTTATGCTGCATCTGACTCTAGATATGTGGGGCTATAGCTATTTACATCATCTATTAGACTGTCAGATGCATATAGTATTTTTATACGATTTATGGGTAATATCACTGTTTGCACTGGGCTGTTACCTAGGTATTGCAATCTATATACATTAAATATAGAACAGGTGCTTGCCTCATATGCACTTTACTATCTACAATTCATACCATGAGTATGTTCTTTGATAATTTAATGCTGTCTGCGGCTTTGTCAGTATGATTAATATACTTCCCCTCCCTTTTTTTTCATGAGGGATTTTTGGTACATATAACACAAATCAGGAGAGGAAGTGCTTAGTTATTTTTTGTTTTTGCTTCAAAATATATCATTTTATTTCCTCTCCATGCCATGTTGGTCTAAAAAGCCTTGGGTTATTATTAGTCATCAGTCTTTAAAATGTGAGAGGGTATAGTACCATGCTATATGAAATCTCTCATTTAGGCACTCACTCAGTACAGCTACATTCATGGTTCATGCCACAGATGTCTTGGTTGCAATACAGATACACATAATATTTGTATTTTATCTACATAGCCATATTTGATGTGCATGTTTGCTGTTTGGTGAATGTAATACTAAAATTTACTGTTGATGACATCTTTAATATTTTTCAAAATTCATGGAGTCCCATAAGTAGTCTCAATTATATTAGAGATTAAAAGTCATATTCTTAAGTAAGTAAATATAATTTATCAGACTTACTAGCACCTCTCTGCTCATTTTGTTATGTATTTCTTTGATTTTATTTTAATGCTGAGTAATATAAAGACCAACAAGTGGTTTCATGGGTCCAAGAGTTTCCTTTTTTGTCCCCCGAAAAAAATGTCACTGCTTTCATCTGATTTATTTTCTAGCTCCCATCTGTCTAAGCAACCATCTTTAAGTGACAGCACTAAGAATTATACAAGAATTGAAGAAGATTTGAAGAAGATTTGAGACAACAATTTTTTTTTTAATTTCAAATATGTTTTGCACTTAATATTTTGGGATTGCATTTCCTTTTAACAGCCTCATGCCTATTCCACAGGCATGCTCATATGCTCATACCTTATCCTTCTCCACAAGCAGTTTTTATAGGTCCCTCTCTCCTTTCTTCTCCATACCTTAGCTCTCATGAACTACTCTCTATTTTAAAATTATGTCACTAAACTGCACCTCCTCACAGAAATACCACCACTGCTATACATTTTATTCTCACCTACTCTTACTTTCCATCATGCTGCTATTAGCATCAGGTGACCTCTCTCCAAATCATGGGCCCACCCTTATTCCCACCATTACCCAACCACGCACTCCTTATAGAAACTTTAATAACAGCAACACAAATAACCTCATTTCCATCCAATGCATTCCATATGCACACTCCTTTCACTTGCACACTATGGAGCCATCGTTCTGTCTGCAACAAACACAACCATTCATGACCTGTCATCAGTCTTTAAAATGTGAGAGGGTATAGTACCAGGCTATATGAAATCTCTTATTTAGGCACTCACTCAGTACAGCTACATTCATGGTTCATGCCACAGATGTCTTGGTTGCAATACAGATACACATAATATTTGTATTTTATCTACATAGCCATATTTGATGTGCATGTTTGCTGTTTGGTGAATGTAATACTAAAATTTACTGTTGATGACATCTTTAATATTTTTCAAAATTCATGGAGTCCCATAAGTAGTCTCAATTATATTAGAGATTAAAAGTCATATTCTTAAGTAAGTAAATATAATTTATCAGACTTACTAGCACCTCTCTGCTCATTTTGTTATGTATTTCTTTGATTTCATTTTAATGCTGAGTAATATAAAGACCAACAAGTGGTTTCATGGGTCCAAGAGTTTCCTTTTTTGTCCCCCGAAAAAAATGTCACTGCTTTCATCTGATTTATTTTCTAGCTCCCATCTGTCTAAGCAACCATCTTTAAGTGACAGCACTAAGAATTATACAAGAATTGAAGAAGATTTGAAGAAGATTTGAGACAACAATTTTTTTTTTTAATTTCAAATATGTTTTGCACTTAATATTTTGGGATTGCATTTCCTTTTAACAGCCTCATGCCTATTCCACAGGCATGCTCATATGCTCATACCTTATCCTTCTCCACAAGCAGTTTTTATAGGTCCCTCTCTCCTTTCTTCTCCATACCTTAGCTCTCATGAACTACTCTCTATTTTAAAATTATGTCACTAAACTGCACCTCCTCACAGAAATACCACCACTGCTATACATTTTATTCTCACCTACTCTTACTTTCCATCATGCTGCTATTAGCATCAGGTGACCTCTCTCCAAATCCTGGGCCCACCCTTATTCCCACCATTACCCAACCACGCACTCCTTATAGAAACTTTAATAACAGCAACACAAATAACCTCATTTCCATCCAATGCATTCCATATGCACACTCCTTTCACTTGCACACTATGGAGCCATCGTTCTGTCTGCAACAAACACAACCATTCATGACCTGTTTATATCAAATACTTTCACCCTTTTAGCAATTACTGAAACCTGGCTTTCTTCTTCTGACACCATTTCCATTGCTGCTCTCACACATGGTGGTCTCCACTTTATTATACAAATTATGAATCTGGCACTAGGAATAGTTTGATTAGGAATAGGTAGATATGTAATCCGGTGCTGACCCTAAAAATATATACATGCACTGGGAGATTGGTAAGAGAACCAAAAAGTATAGGGTTTAATTAGCACTCATCCCTAAATACGTAAGGGTTAAAAAATTGAATTTTTAATAAAGACCAAAGTAAAAACAAGGATAAACCTTGATAAAGTACCCACACTAAAACTGTACACCTAGCCCCCCTGTTTGCTGGCCGATAGCAGCTCCCTCGGCTTCAGGTGTCAGGGACTAGGGACAGTGTTAAAACCAACAAATAGTGCACAACAAAGTGCTTACTGCAAGCACAAACGCGTTTCGGCTGTGTTATTCAGCCTTTCTCAATGTGATCGTTCAAGCCGAGTCCCGGGTGCCACCCTCTTAAATAGTGCATAAGTGTAAGTTCTAAGCCAATCCCTATCCTGCATGGTAAGCCGCCCAGTCAGTAGCCAATGAGAAGCGGTATGTAATGGGCGTGATTGCCGGTTGCGGTGCGATTGGATCTAACACTATTTCAAGTACCAATCCTAAGCCAGCAGTGCTAAGGGAGGACTCGCTGGGGTGTTGTGAATCAATCCCTTGTAGATACTAATCGTTTGATGTTATAAACATAGTAGATTGCTATCAGCGATCGGTTACTGAATTGTCTATGAATCTGTTACATTTATTGCATCTTATACCCATCTCTGATTAATACATTGCAATCTGATGTTCATAACTTTGATCGCAATATGCATTAAGTTAAACATGGGCTCTCTGAATCTTACGTGTGCCGTAACTAAATGGCTAAAGTGCTGCACGGCTATGCCAAATTCATGCTGTGAGACCCACCCTGCAACTTATGCGTTAACCATTATGTGTCATCCTATTGTGGAGGCTTACTGACGTATTGTCATATGGTTTATAAGAAAATAATTCTCACTTTAGCCATACCCCGAGGTCAGTTGAAAAATGTAGCCGCGGTGTTGGAATCCTGCTCTCACCCCCCTGCACTTAACAGTCCCTTCCTCCAATCCCATCTCTCTCCTCTATCACCCTCCTGGACCGACCTCCCAATTCCTTGACAACTTTGCCGCCTGGCTTCCTCACTTTCTCTCTACAAATATACCAATCCTAATTCTTGGGGACATTCCCATTGACAACTCATCTATCCCTGCTGCTTCTAAACTTCTTTCACTGACATCCTCCTTCGGTTTCTCACAATCCACCCTATTTCCTACCCACTGTGATGGACACTCCATCGACCGGAAATTTTCCTACCCCGGCTCTATTTCTGACCTCACCTGCTACCCTTTTCCCATTTCAGACCATCACCTAGTCACCTATTATATTAATGCTACCGCTAAACCCCATTCTCCATCCTACCCCCGAACCTGTAGAAATCTACACGCTGTGGATCCGCTCCAATTTTCAAAAATCATTCAAGATCTCCTCCCTCACACTACCACTATAACCTGCCCTGATCTTACTACAGCCCACTATAATAAAACTCTCTCCTCTGCACTAGACATACTTGCCTCTCCCCAACTGCCTAAAACATCATGCCACCAGTTACAGCCCTGGCACTCTCAGCAAACATGCTATTTGCAAAAATGCTCCCATACTTCTGAGCGTGTCTTGAGGAAAACTCACTGAACCTGACTTCATCCACTATAAGTTTATTCTTCGTTCATACTCTTCTGCCCTTCACTTAGCCAAGCAAACCTACTTCTCTTCTCTCATTTATACTCTTTCCTCAAACCCTAAATGACTCATCTTCACCTTTAACTCTCTCCTCTACCCACCTGCTCCACCCCCCTATCTGTTTTTAGGGCTCAAGACCTAGCAGACTACTTTTTAAACAAAACACATACTATCCGAAGCAACATCCCAACACCAACCTGCAATCTTACAACAACAGGCCCAGTTACTTCCTCTGCCAGCCTCTGCATCTTCCATACAGCCACTCAGAATAAAGTTTCTTCATTACTATCTTCCTCACGCCTCACTACCTGCCTGCTCGACCCTATCCCTTCCCATCTAATATGCTCCCTGTCTTCCACCCTCACTCCTGCTCTTACTCACATCTTCAACCTATCTCTCTCTACCAGTTCATTCCCATTTTCTTTCAAATATGCAAAGGTCACTCCCATACTAAAAAAAAACCTCCTTTGACCCTAATTCTCCTGAAAGCTACTGCCCCATATCACTGCTTCCTCTAACATCAAAACTCCTTGAAAAACTAGTTTACAATTGCTTAACCCACTTCCTGTCCACCAACTCTTTGCTTGACCCCCTGCAATTTGGATTCCACCCCAAACACTCAACTGAGACTGCCCTTACCAAGGTTACTAATGATCTTCTTTCTGCTAAAAGTAATGGCCACTACTCTATACTTATCTTACTTGACCTCTCAGCTGCCTTTCGACAGAGTTGACCATCCCTTCCTCCTACAGACCCTTAGCTCTTTTGGCCTTTGTGACACTGCTCTTTCTTTGATTCACTATTATCTTTCTCACAGGTCTTTTTCTGTGTCATTTGCTTGTGTCTCCTCCTCTCCAATGCCTCTGTCTGTTGTAGTACCTCAAGTATCTGTTCTCGATCCTCTACTCTTCTCCATTTATGCTTCTTCACTGGGTAAACTTATCAACAGTTAAAGCTTCAAATACCATCTCTATGCTGATGACACCTAAATCTACCTCTCCCCCTCTGCTCTCTCTCCCTCTGTCCTTTCTCATGTCAGAGACTGCTTATCTGGTATTTCTTCATGGATGGCCTCTTACCACCTAAAGATTAACATGTCCAAGACTGAGCTCTTTCTACCCGCCCTCCTCAAGCTCTACGCTGACGTCTGACATTTCTATCCCTGTCGATGGCATCCCCATCGCCCCAAGTTACACTTGACTCCTTCATATTCTTGATATCCTTCATCCCCCACATCCAATTGCTTTCTTCATCCTGTTGCAACCACCTATACAATATTTCCAAGATTCGCCCTTTTTTTGAGTGTTAACACCACAAAGCAAATAATCCCTTGTTATTTCCCGACTTCACTACTGCAATAACCTACTTACTAAAAGTCCAAGAAGTCACCGACACTGTTGAGATTTAAAAAACTTTTATTGGAAACACTAGTGTTTCCAATAAAAGTTTTTTAAAACTCAACAGTGCCGGTGACGTCTTGGACTTTTAACTTATACGGGGTAGAGCAGTATACCTCTGTCACTTGAGCACTATTCTCAGATGTGCTGATTCTCATAACCTTTTGAACTATTTAACCTACTTACTGGCATTCCTCTTTCCTGCCTCTCCCCCTTCCATCCATCCTAAATGCCTCTGCCAGGCTAATCCACCTTTCCCGTTGCTCAGTATCTGCTGCACCTCTCTGCAAGTCCCTTCATTGGCTCCCCATAAACAGCAGAATCAAATTCAAAATTCTCAGGCTTACATACAAAGCTCTTACCAACGCCGCTCCCCACTACCTATCCTCTCTAATAAACAAGTAAAATCCAACAATGACCTGCTCCTTGCATCATCCAGCACCTACCCTCTGCAACACTCTCCCTCATGCTGTCAGGCTTTGCTCTAATCTTTCTTCCTTTAAATGCTCCCTGAAGACTTTTTTGTTCAGAAAAGCCTACCACCCAACTCAGTAATAAATTAATTTCACTTACCTAACATCTCCCTCATCTAACTCTGCATTTACATCTTTCTCAATCTTGCAGTCCTCACCTCCTGTTTCTCAACCTCCTACCCTTTTAGATTGTAAGTTCCCATGGGAATAGGGCCCTCAATTCCTCCTGTATGTGTTTGTAAAATTTTGCCTAGTCTCTTACAAGTTTGATACCATTGTTTTATTTAAATCAATTGTACCCATGTACAGCACTGCAGAATATTTTGGCGCTTTAAAAATAATAATAGGTAGTCCAAGAGAGGCCACTGTTCATCATTGAGGGAATTTTGTTTATTATTAAAGTGACAAAAAAACATAAATATATGCTAGAAAGAATGATGCATTAAAAGAAAAGATTAGTCTGAGAATAACATGCAGATGTATTTTTTTAAAGTTTTTTAAATAGCGAAAAAATAAATGTAAAGTTTTAGTGTTGTAACTTAGGTAAACCCGGTATGTAAATAACGAAAAATATTTAGCGGTATCGCACTTTCTGTAGCACTGCCATTACAAGTTTCAAAAAAACCTTCTTTTGTTGTGCGATATGGTGCATTAAGCTCCAAACCGCACAAAAGCCAAGTCCTGACTTGACGTGTTCGTGCAAGTATTCCCCCATAGACATTAATGGAGAAAAAGTGTTAGAAAAAAACTAACACCTGCGATTGTAGAATGGCGATCGTTATAACACCTTCCCCATTGATGTCTATGGAGACAAGAAAGTTTAGTTAAAACCTACACACTAACATAAACCCCTAGTCTAAATACCCCTAATCAGCTGCCTTCCGACATCGCCAACACTAAATAAAGCTATTACCCCTAAACTGATGCCCCCCGACATCGTCAACACTAAATAAGCCTATTAACCCCTAATCCACCGCCCCCGCATCACTAACACCTAAATAAACCTATGAACCCCTAAACCGCTGACCCCCAACATCACCAACACTACAATAAACCTATTAACCCCTAATCTGCTGCCCCCCACATTGCAAATACTAAACTAAGCCGATTAACTTCTAAACTGCCAAACACCCATATCGCAAATACTAAACTAAACCTAATAACCCCTAAACCACCAAACACCCACATCGCAAATACTAAAGCACACCTATTAACCCCTAAACCGCTGATCCACACATTACGACAAACTAAACTAAATTAAACTATTTACCCCTAAACCTAACACCCGCTAACTTTAAAAGAACAGTCTACACCAGAATTGTTATTGTTTAAAAGATAAATAATCCCTTTATTATTCATTCCCTAGTTTTGCACAACCAACACTGTTATATTAATACACTTTTTACCTCTGTGATTACCTTGTATCTAAGCCTCTGCAAACTGCCCCCTTATTTTAGTTCTTTTGACAGACATCTATTTTAGCCAATCAGAGCTGGCTCACCTGAACTCCAAGTGTGTGAGCACAGTGTTATCTATATGACACACATGAACTAACACCCTCTAGTGATGAAAAACTCTTAAAATTAAATGGACTTTCTAAAGATACCATTATTTTCATCATATCTTATAAAATTATTATAAAATATGATGAAAAAAAAAACACTTTTTCTAATTTTCACCCCAAAATCTGTTACAGATCTACAACCACCAAAAATCCCCCATGCTAAATAGTTTCTAAATTTTGTCCTGAGTTTAGAAATACCCAATGTTTACATGTTCTTTGCTTTTTTTGCAAGTTACAGGGCAATAAGTACAAGTAGCACTTTGCTATTTCCAAACCATTTTTTTTTTTCAAAATTAGCGATAGTTACATTGTAACACTGATATCTATCAGGAATATCCGAATATCCCTTGACATGTATTTATTTTTTTAGTAGACAACCCAAAGTATTGATCTAGATCCATTTTGTTATATTTCATGCCACCATTTCAACGTCAAATGCGATCAAATAAAAAAACATAGTTAACTTTTTCACAAACTTTAGGTTTCTCACTGAAATTATTTACAAACAGCTTGTGCAATTATGGCACAAATGGTTGTAAATGCTTCTCTGGGATCCACTTTGTTCAGAAATAGCAGACATTTATGGCTTTGGCATAACTTTTGGGTAATTAGAAGGCCGCTAAATGCCGCTGCGCCCCACACTTGCATTATGTCCAGCAGTGAAGGGGTTAATTAGGTAGCTTGTAGGATTAATTTTAGCTTTAGGGTAGTGTAGTAGACAACTCAAAGTATTGATCTATGCCCATTTTGGTATATTTTATGCCACCATTTCACAGCCAAATGCGATCAAATAACAAAAATCGTTAACTTTTTCACTAACTTTAGGTTTCTCACTGAAATTATTTACAAACAGCTTGTGCAATTATGGCACAAATTGTTGTAAATGCTTCTCTGGGATCCCCTTTGTTCAGAAATAGCAGACATATATGGCTTTGACATTGCTTTTTGGTAATTAGAAGGCTGCTAAATACTGCTGCGCACCATATTTGTATAATGCCCAACAGTTAAGGGGTTAATTAGGTAGCTTGTAAGGTTAATTTTAGCTTTAGTGTAGAGATCAGCTTCCCACCTGACACATCCCACCCTCTGATACATCCCTGACCCCCTCAAA
This sequence comes from Bombina bombina, assembly GCF_027579735.1. Taxonomy (NCBI): domain Eukaryota; kingdom Metazoa; phylum Chordata; class Amphibia; order Anura; family Bombinatoridae; genus Bombina; species Bombina bombina. The sequence goes on along the minus strand of NC_069501.1, from coordinate 799,034,206 downwards.
CAGCTCTCTTCCTCCCCCACCTCACAAGTGTCACCGCCATATTAAGTACTGGCAGAAAGTACAAAATTAAGTTTTTATATATATATATATATATATATATATATATATATATATATATATATATATATATATATATATATATATATATATTATATGAACTGTAGAATTCCCCCATAACCTCCTTGATTCCCCCCCAAACAGCTCTCCAAGCCTCCCCCCTCGTCCTATTGGCCGCCATCTTAGGTACTGGCAGCTGTCAACTTACAAATTTGCATTTTTTTTCTAAAAAAAAATATTAACATCCCATTTTCGGTAGTGTAGCTTCCTCCCCTCAATACCTTACCCCCTCCTGGATCCCTTTCAAAACATTTTTTTCCTCCTCCCTTTCCCTTTCTCTTTCCTTCCTACAGAATATGTTGATGTCCTGAGCCCCGCCTCCTCGCACACCCGCCCCCGCCTCCTCGCACACTCCTGGACACTCAGGAACAGGATCCAGAACATGCACCAGCGATGGGCCGGCCACCTGTCTCCCTGCTATGGCTCCCACCCATCAACGATCGTCACCATCGCTGGCCGATGCAGAGAGGGCCACAGAGTGTCTCTCTCTGCATCGGATGCTTAAGAAACGTTATTGCAGGATGCCTCAATATCGAGGCATCACTGCAATAACCTGAAAGCGGCTAGAAGAGATCACGATCGCTTCCAGCACTTAAAAACCCTGAGGACGTACTTGGTCATAAAGTATAATTTTTTGTAGGATGTACCCTGTTCGCCCTTGGTCGTTAAGTGGTTAAGGTTAGGTTTCATTTATTTCACAGGTAAGTTTTTATTTATTTTAAGGTAGTTATATTGTAAGTTTAATTTAGTTTGTGGCTTTTAGGTTTAGGGGTTAATACTTTAATTTAATTTGTAGCAATGTGGGGGATCGGTGGTTTAAGGGTTAATAGGTTAAGTTTAGTATTTGCGATGTGGGGGGTCGGCGGTTTAGGGGTTAATAGGCTCATTTTAGTAGTAGTGATGGGGGGGTTGGCGTTTTAGGGGTTAATAGGTTAATTTTAGTAGTAGCGATATGTGTGGGTGGCGGATTAGGGGTTAATAGGTTTATTATAGTATTTGGAATGTGGGGTGGTAGTTTGCAGTTTATGGGTATTAGTGTACTTTGTAACATTTTTGTTATGAGTTTTGTGAAACATTTTTGTTTCGCAAAATCCATAACTACTGGCCTTTGATAGCAGGATGGATCGTGGCAGTATAAACTATAATGCTAGCGTAATAGCTGGACCACACAACCTGTAATACAAGCGACCTGAAAATTCCACACTCAAAAGCCATTTTTTTTAATGCGGAATGGATTGTTGCGGTATAAGCTAAAACGCTAGCGGTATAGCCGTACCGCGTGACTTGTAATACGGGTGAACTGACTATTCCACTCGCAAAGGCCAATTTTTCAGAGGTATAGCTGTACCGCAACACTTGTAATCAAGGTGTTTATCTGCTGTGGCTAATTAGGGACAGTTATAAATAGGTCACTAGAGTGTGCAACCAATGGCTGTGTGAAATATAGCAGTGTTCCGCCCTTCTATTTCTAACAGTAACTGAAATGCTCACAATTTTGAAATGGAATTACAGAAAAGGGAACAAAATAAATAATGAAAGTATATTATAGAGTTTATATATATATATATATATATATATATATATATACACACACACTGTTTTATCATTATATATTACTATCTCAAAGAGTGTAATGTCCCTTTAAAGGAACACTGAACCCAAATTTTTTCTTTCATGATTCAGATAGAGCATGAAATTTTAAGCAACTATCTAATTTACTCCTATTATTAATTGTTCTTCGTTGTCTTGGTATCTTTTAGGTTCAGCACCATGGATAGCGCTTGCTTATTAAAGGCTTTCATTTACCCACCAATAAGCAAGCATGGGCTGGCTCCTATGCATCACATTCCTGCTTTTTAAATAAAAATAGCAAGAGAACAAAGAAAAATTGATAATAGGAGTAAATTAGAAAATTGCTTAAAATTGCTGCTCTATCTGAATCATGAATGAAAACATTTGGGTTTAGTGTCCCTTTAATGTTGATTTTTTCATAGAGGATACTTAATCATGCTATATTTGGAAATGTTTAGGTTTGTTTTCTATTGTATTTCACCATATATAGATCATTGCAGTAGTTGATTATCCTATTGTACAATATATCTATATATTTTTAGTACCTAGATATTTCATAATTGATGTTTTTAACTTGTTCAAAATAATAGTATATTACAATACTATTTATATCAATAACCCTGTTAACAGATGTAACTTCCAAAATGCTTAATGTAATTATTATTTTTTTTGACTGATGGTCTTTGGTATATAGCAATTTTGTATTTTCTTTTGTTTTCAATCTCAATAAAAACATTTTTTTTTTTAAAAATAATTATTTTCAAGAAAACATATTTATGTAAACTATAATTATTAATTAAATAAAGTACAAATCATTGTTCATGGTCTGCGTGTATATCTGTTTTTGCAGACTTATATTCTGTTGTATCCATGTTTGGTAATGTAATGCTTCTATAGCTATATGATTTATGTTTTCCCATTCTTTATTTTCTTCACCATTATTCATAGTTTAAATAGTTTCTCACAGCGCTCATAATAATCCCAAAAAGCTTTTCGATAATGGGGTACCTAGCTGCCCCTGAGAGTAATGAATATAACAGTTAGATATCAAAAAGCGCCTAACTAGAGGCTTGGGATATGGGTCTAAATAGTGGCAGATAGGCTTAATTTTAACAATTATGCATTTAAATTATGTTAAAATATTAAACAAATTTGTTGGGTATACAAATTTATTAGATTAAACAATTTAGTTATAAGACAATATAGTTATAAAACATGGATCCATGTAACAGAAAATACAGTTAAAATACAGTTAAAATAGATAACAATCGACAATTGTAATAAAAACACAATTTGTTGACATAAATACAATTTGTTGACATAAATGTTCTAATCAAATCACAGGTCTGGATTTGCAAAGTTACCCTCTGGTTGGGGTGATGAAATTGGTTAAAATAGTCCTTCATTTAATGTATCATTTTGAAAAAAGTGAAAAAAGTTGTGATTGTAGAAAAAATGTGATAAGTAAAAAATAAGTCTGGATATAAAATGGGATAATAAAAAAATCCAAAAAATATCAAATGTAAAGTTAAAAATCAAAAAACAAAAAATCGAAATATCTTTGTGTCTCAAATCCAAATAAATGTTTTAGTGATTGTGAATACCAAAAAAGTGAAGAGAGCTTGTATCCAAATATATTTGTATCCTCTGATGTGTATAATATTGATGGTAACTGATGCGAAATCCTCCTTTTGGGAGTCTCCTTAGTGGGTAGTTTGCTGTGGTGTTTAATTGTAAGGTGTTCAGTCTGTGTTATAGACTCAATCCTTGGATTAAAACCTACAAACAACAAAATAACATAGTGCAATAACGCTACAAATGTGTTAAAACAACAAAATAACATAGTGCAATAACGCTACAAATGTGTTAAAACTATTTAAAAATTGCTCACCAATCTCTGTCAACGCGTTTCGGCCTCTTTGTTAGGCCTTTTTCAAGACTATATTCTGTGGTGAGCTGTGGTGGCTATTTAGAGGTACTTTGAACCAATCAAAACAATCAAAACATTGTTGTTTTGGCGCCAAAATCGATGTGTTGGCGTGACCCGGAAGTGTTTCTTATGACTCTTTTTTATCCCCCTTATTATGCCCTTTTCTAATGTGCTTTGGTGTTATCCGGATTGTTACTATGCCCAATTTAATTTCTTTAAATATTTGTTTGATGTACTTTGTTGTTATGATCATTCCGCTTATTGCATAGGTGGACTGGAAGTTGTGAAAACGCGGAAAGGCGGAAGTGACGTCATTGCGTGTTGCGTCACTTCCGGTTAGGTCATTGTTTACTAACATTGCCCTTTTTTTATACCGGTACATCCGGAATTGGTTCTTTGGGCGGTATGTTAGCATATGTTATCGGGCATGCTTATGATGTGGAAATCTAACAGTCTATAGCTATATAATTTAACATTTAAACATTGTGTTAGATTATAAAAAATTAGTAAACTTGGTGGTGTAAAAAAGATCAAAAGATTCATACATATATAAGTTACAATATTACCTTAATAAAATAAAATCAATAAAATACCAACTAAAACAATTTAAGTCATGAATAGCAATATTAATAACAGTTATAATGGAATTAAAAATAATGGTCCATTTGTAGGATCAATCTTGGAATTAATTGGATATAATCTATCAGTAATACTGGTTTCTGGGTATTCTAGTCCGCTTATTTATACATTAATAGTATCTAAGTGGGAATAACTCCTATCAACTGATATCCTATTAGTTTGTATAGGTTCCTAAGTATAGCTTGGGTAAAATCTCATACCTAAGATAAAAATATCAAACCTAAGATAAAAATATCGTACCTAAGATAAGTTAAAATATTTAAATACAATATTAAAATAAAGATATGCTTATTAAAATACAATAAATAGAATGAAATAATTTACTGCGGAGAAGAGAATTCCTATAATATCCCTATTCTATCTTAATAGGACTTGAATAAAAAATAAAAAATATATAAAATATATATAAAAAATATATAAAGACATGTTCCCTTGTTTAGGGTTTTGGTATCAAGTGTATTGGTCTCTATTCTACTTTCCTAGGACATATGTTCCCCTATTATAGTATATTTAGATTTAGTGAACTGATTACGGATAGTAGGAGGTTCACTACTCTGTCTTGTTTCTTAATGCTGGCCCCGCATTGTTAATCAAGTGTCTAGTGGTAGGTAACTCTTAGGAGCTAGTATGAAAATACATGCTGTCTAGTTCTATCCTAAACAAACTAAACAAACTCATGCAGGTTTTATTTTAGATTTAGTAGATGTGAGAGATCTTCTCTATTATTCAAACCCCTAGGGTATAGACTATCAATATCAAAAATCCATCTAGATTCAGCAATAAGTAGACTCCTCTCATAATTCCATCCTCTCCAATTAGGTTTTATTGTTTGTATCCCTATATAGTGGAAATCTTTCTTGTTTCCCTGATGGTGGTTGGTGAAAAGTCTATAAAGTGCCGTCTCAGTGCTTTTGTGTTTTACCTTCAGTAGGTGTTCCCTAATTCTGTCTTTGAGGGTTCGAGATGTTTGTCCTACATATTGGAGCCCACAACTACACCATATCAGGTATATGACTCCTTTACTGGTACACCTTATCAGGTCATTAATCTTATATTGGACTTTTGTATTATATGAGACAAATTCTTTTGTTTTGATACCCCTTTTGCAAGCTTTACAATTTAAACAGGGAAAAAAGCCCTTGATTTCTTTTCCAAACACATCTTTGGTCTTGTTAAATGTTTTTCTAGGTACGCTTGGTGATAGTTTACTTTTTAGATTTTCTGTTTTCTTATATATAAAAATTGGACGAGGTGTTAGTTTGTCCCCTATTATTTCGTCATTCTTTAAAAGTGGCCAGTGCTTTTCTATAATCTTCTCCACAGTGCGTCTATTTTCACTGAACTCTGTGATAAAAGGAATGGTAAGTTGGTCTTTCTCAAGACTAGTATATACTTTTTTAGATTTATATACCAAGAGATCCTTTCTGTCTTTTTGTCTTATTTCTTCAATGTCTCTATTAAGAGTGTCCTCATCATAACCTCTTTCCAAGAATTTTTCTTTTAGAGTTGTGGCTTGCTCTTCCCATTTGTGTGGGTCAGAGCAATTCTTTTTCAGCCTTAAAACTGTCCTTTAGGTATATTTGTCTTCCATCTGTCGAGTTGAGCCTCAACAAAGAGAAAGAACTCATATCAAGATGAGTTTCATACACCAATAGAAAAAAGAAAACCCATAGGGGCAAGAGAGGAGGAATAAAATTAAATAAGAAACAAGCAACCAGCCCCTTGGTTAACACCAACCCTCAGAATAAAGGTATATTCAATTTAAGTTCCAACGAACTCACTGAAAAAGAATCCTCAGTTTAAGTTATGGACTGTCGTTCGCCCCCTCAAAAGGGCTGAACAAGTTCAATACCTTTATAAATGCAAAGGAATTTGTCAGGAGACTGACACTCAAAAGACATTTTATGAAGTCTCCTCTAGAGATGCATACTGCATCTGTCTTTTTGTCTTATTTCTTCAATGTGTCTATTAAGAGTGTCCTCATCATAACCTCTTTCCAAGAATTTTTCTTTTAGGGTTGTGGCTTGCTCTTCCCATTTGTGTGGGTCAGAGCAATTCTTTTTCAGCCTTAAAAACTGTCCTTTTGGTATATTTGTCTTACATCTGTCGAGATGACAACTTTCTTTGTGAATATAGTTGTTGCAGTCCACTTCCTTAAAGAAAGTGGACGTCTCTAATTTGCCATTGACAATCTCAATTTTGAGATCCAAAAACGCGATCTCTTTTTTGCTCAGTTCATATGTGAATCTGAGATTATGGGTATTGTTATTCATGACATTTATTGTGTGTTCCAAATCATCTATGGAACCTTTCCATATCATCATGATGTCGCCTATATACCAATTGTAGAGGACCAGGTCCACGCTAGTTGGGCATGATTCCCAAAAGATGAGTTCCCAGTAGCCCATATACAAATTAGCATAGCTAGGCGTGAACCTGGTCCCCATGGCTGTACCGCATATTTGTTTATAAAATGTGCCATCATTAGAGAAATAGTTATGTGTAAGGATGTATTGTATTCCATCAAGAATGAAATGTCTCTGTAATTCAGGTAGATCACAATCTTTCTTCAAGAAAAAATTAACTGCCTCTATCCCACCTTTGTGTGGTATACTGGTATATAGGGAAGCTACGTCACATGTAACCAATGTATAGTTGTCTTCCCATTCTATACCCTCTAGTATATTCAATATCTGGGTAGAATCCCTCAGATACGATGGCAGTTGTGTTACATATTTTTGTAACTTCCTATCTACATATTCAGATAGATTACTTGACAGACTCCCTATTCCCGAAATTATCGGTCGACCTGGGGGCCGTTCAAGGGATTTGTGGACTTTAGGGAGGTAGTAAAATACTGGGGTTATTGGATGTTTAATACTAATGTATTTAAATCCTTGTCATTAAGAATCCCAGTATCATGTGCATCTTCCAAAATTACGTACAATTCACTATTGAAATTTTCGATGGGGTTCTGTTTTAGTATTTCGTATGTATCCCGATCTGATAGAATTCTATTACATTCTTGTTCATAGTCTATTTTGTTTAAAATGACAATGCCCCCACCTTTGTCTGCTGGTTTAATAACCAAATTACGGTCTTTCTCGAGGGACTTGATAGTGCTCATCTGTTCCTTCGAAAGGTTATGTTTGTGGTTCTTTAGACTTTTATGTTTGATATCTCTTATCTCGCTGCATATCATTGTGTTCTATGGCATTGCCTTTACTGGCAACCGGAAAGAAATTTGATCTAGGTTTTAGATCTGTGTGTAGATAGGGACTGTTACTACTAGTTTGTGCCCTTTGATAAGTATTTCCATGTTGAGATGTATGCATCTCTAGCGGAGACTTCATAAAATGTCTTTTGAGTGTCAGTCTCCTGACAAATTCCTTTGCATTTATAAAGGTATTGAACTTGTTCAGCCCTTTTGAGGGGGCGAACGACAGTCCATAACTTAAACTGAGGATTCTTTTTCAGTGAGTTTGTTGGAACTTAAATTGAATATACCTTTATTCTGAGGGTTGGTGTTAACCAAGGGGCTGGTTGCTTGTTTCTTATTTAATTTTCTTCCTTCTCTCTTGCCCCTATGGGTTTTCTTTTTTCTATTGGTGTATGAAACTCGTCTTGATATGAGTTCTTTCTCTTTGTTGAGGCTCAACTCGACAGATGGAAGACAAATATACCTAAAGGACAGTTTTAAGGCTGAAAAAGAATTGCTCTGACCCACACAAATGGGAAGAGCAAGCCACAACCCTAAAAGAAAAATTCTTGGAAAGAGGTTATGATGAGGACACTCTTAATAGAGACATTGAAGAAATAAGACAAAAAGACAGAAAGGATCTCTTGGTATATAAATCTAAAAAAGTATATACTAGTCTTGAGAAAGACCAACTTACCATTCCTTTTATCACAGAGTTCAGTGAAAATAGACGCACTGTGGAGAAGATTATAGAAAAGCACTGGCCACTTTTAAAGAATGACGAAATAATAGGGGACAAACTAACACCTCGTCCAATTTTTATATATAAGAAAACAGAAAATCTAAAAAGTAAACTATCACCAAGCGTACCTAGAAAAACATTTAACAAGACGAAAGATGTGTTTGGAAAAGAAATCAAGGGCTTTTTTCCCTGTTTAAATTGTAAAGCTTGCAAAAGGGGTATCAAAACAAAAGAATTTGTCTCATATAATACAAAGGTCCAATATAAGATTAATGACCTGATAAGGTGTACCAGTAAAGGAGTCATATACCTGATATGGTGTAGTTGTGGGCTCCAATATGTAGGACAAACATCTCGAACCCTCAAAGACAGAATTAGGGAACACCTACTGAAGGTAAAACACAAAAGCACTGAGACAAAAAATATTTCCACTATATAGGGATACAAACAATAAAACCTAATTGGAGAGGAGGGAATTATGAGAGGAGTCTACTTATTGCTGAATTTAGATGGATTTTTTATATCGATGGTCTATACCCTAGGGGTTTGAATAATAGAGAAGATCTCTCACATCTACTAAATCTAAAATAAAACCTGCATGAGTTTGTTTAGTTTGTTTAGGATAGAACTAGACAACATGTATTTTCATACTAGCTGCTAAGAGTTACCTACCACTAGACACTTGATTAACAATGCGGGGCCAGCATTAAGAAACTAGACAGAGTAGTGAACCTCCTACTATCCGTAATCAGTTCACTAAATCTAAATATACTATAATAATAATAAACCCTAAACAAGGGAACATGTCTTTATATATTTTTTATATATATTTTATATATTTTTTATTTTTTATTCAAGTCCTATTAAGATAGAATAGGGATATTATAGGAATTCTCTTGATCCTACAAATGGACCATTATTTTTAATTCCATTATAACTGTTATTAATATTGCTATTCATGACTTAAATTGTTTTAGTTGGTATTTTATTGATTTTATTTTATTAAGGTAATATTGTAACTTATATATGTATGAATCTTTTGATCTTTTTTACACCACCAAGTTTACCAATTTTTTATAATCTAACACAATGTTTAAATGTTAAATTATATAGCTATAGACTGGTAGATTTCCACATCATAAGCATGCCCGATAACATATGCTAACATACCGCCCAAAGAACAAATTCCGGATGTACCGGTATCAAAACACGGCAATGTTAGTAAACAATGACCTAACCGGAAGTGACGCAACACGCAATGACGTCACTTCCGCCTTTCCGCGTTTTCACAACTTCCGGTCCACCTTTGCAATACGCGGAATGATCATAACAACAAAGTACATCAAACAAATATTTAAAGAAATTAAATTGGGCATAGTAACAATCCGGATAACACCAAAGCACATTAGAAAAGGGCATAATATGGGGGATAAAAAGAGTCATAAGAAACACTTCCGGGTCACGCCAACACAGCGATTTTGTCGATTGTTATCTATTTTAACTGTATTTTCTGTTACATGGATCCATGTTTTATAACTATATTGTCTTATAACTAAATTGTTTAATCTAATAAATTTGTATACCCAACAAATTTGTTTAATATTTTAACATAATTTAAATGCATAATTGTTAAAATTAAGCCTATCTGCCACTATTTAGACCCATATCCCAAGCCTCTAGTTAGGCGCTTTTTGATATCTAACTGTTATATTCACCATTATTCATAGACAGATCAAAAGAGCTTATTCGAGGGGTAGATGTACATGGGATATTAAAATGATGAGAGGTTTTTAAATCAAAACTGACTTGATTAAAGGGAAAGTCAAGTCCAAAAAAACTGTCATGATTTAAATAGGGTATGTCATTTTAAACAACTTCCCAATTTACTTTTATCACCAATTTTGCTTTGTTCTCTTGGTATTCTTAGTTGAAAGCTAAACCTAGGAGGTTCATATGCTAATTTCTTAGACCTTGAAGACTGCCTCTAATCTGAATGCATTTTGACCACTAGAGGGCATTAGTTCATGTGTTTCATATAGATAACATTGAGCTCATGCACGTGAAGTGACCTAGGAGTAATCACTGATTGGCTAAAATGCAAGTCTGTCAAAAGAAATAAAATAAGGGGGCAGTCAGGAGAAGCTTAGATACAAGGTAATTACTGAGTTAAAATGTGTATTATTGCGAGGAATGGGTAATAAATGGATTATCTTTCTTTTTAAACAACACAAATTCTGATGTTGACTGTCCCTTTAAATCTATTAAATAACTTCCACTTTGTATGTTTGTCCTGTCCATGAGTAACATTTATTAAGATTATAATCATTACATCCATATAATATTTTTCTTTTCTTCTTTTTAAAAAACTCATATTAATAAAGACAACACAAAAAAATAATATATTTAAAGCTAGACAGATAACTCATTGTGATAATGCACTGGTACAGAGATATGTGGCAACCCAAGGGTTGCAGGTACAATCCCAGCAAGGTCCACTCAGCCTTTCATCCTTCCTAGGTCAGTAAAATGAATACCATTAAAGGGCCACTAAACCCAAAATCTTTCTTTCATGATTCAGATAAAACATACAAATTTAAACAACACTACAATTTACTTCTATTATTTATTTTGCTTAATTTTTTAGATATCCTTATTTGAAGAAAAAGCAATGCACATGGGTGAGCCAATCACATGAGGCTTCTATGTGCAGCAACCAATCAGCAGCTACTGAGCATATCTAGATATGTTTTTCAGCAAAGAATATCAAGAGAATAAAACAAATTAGATAATAGAAGTAAATTAGAAAGATGTTTAAAATTGCATTCTCTTTCTAAATCATGAAAGAAAAAATGTGGGTTTCATGTCCCTTTAAGTTGGGTAATAATAATACCTGTTATCAGTGCCGCAAGTTGATTAAGTTCAAGGTTGTGCGCTATCCATTTAATATTCTAAATAGAAAATGACTGATAATGTGATGCAAAAATAAAATCATCTACATTTTTAGAGCATTTCATTTTTGATTTATTGATGCTACATCCTTTTATCTTTAATCTCCATAGATGAGTTCCTATTTGGGATAAGCAGGTTGAGTTTCTGCCACTCATGATTGGCTGTGTCCTGCTAAGTTGATGCGTAAAATCGATTGAGCTACTAGGACTTCTGCAAAACCTCACAGTCTATCTTAACTTTAATAACAATATTGAACTCCAAAGACAATTTTGTTTAACATATGGTTTAAAGAACCCTTGTAACACTTTAGCCTAAACCCACTTATGGGTCATCTAGGGACCTGTCGTCCAGTGGGACTAAGTAAGCTGGAGTTTTAATGTACAGAATTGCATCTCAAAATACAAGGGCTCTTCCATGTAATGTACTGCTCTTTTGCCTAGAAATAAGGACTAACAATAAAATAAGGCCCCTATCTGGAAATGTTAAAAACTATCTTTACATAAATTAGGGGGCCTATTTATTAATGTGCGAGCGGACATGATCCGATATTGCAGATCATGTCCGCCATACATCGATAAATGCCGACAGCAGCAGAGAACTTGATAAATATGCCCCAAAGTCTTTTGCAGAAACCAGGCTAGTGTGATTTGTCCTATACTATAAATAAAAAATCCATTTCCTTCCATAAAATATGTGACAAGATTAATATCCTGACTTGTCTAGCTGCTTTTCCCCCCTGATCAGTACAGCCAGTCAATGGGCATCTGAGACATATGGGTTGGTCACAAACATTTAGAAAGTTTATCTAATTTTTTTTCTACAAAAAAATCTCCATAGACAATAATAATTTGAAGAAAATCATTAGATTAACATTTCTAAAGGATTGTGATCATGAAATCATTTATCTGTATATACGCTATTTATGACATCTTTAAACTCAGGGCTCCTATTATCTCTGTACTTGTCTGATTTTGTAATAAATCTTGCCAGAACTATGAAGCCCCTGATATAATTCTATAAAGATTGTCTTTAACTTGAAAACAACGTGTCTCACAAATAGGTGTTTGCTGCATTTATGTGAAATAGATGCATATATCACAAGACTGATTTCAATTCCTAATGTAAATTTTGTATAAAAAAAGAATAAATTAAATAATGAAATAAAAACACACAGTTAAAAATGTGTTGTTAAATTGCATTTAAATTTGTAACAAAAGTTCTACAAAAAAAAATTTATTTTATAAAAAATTCAAATTTATATTGAAATTATGCAGAAATAACTAATAAACACAGTAGAACTTGTAATAAAACTGTACTGCACATGCATAAGGACTGGATAGCCTAGTCCAGGATACCAGTGAAATAACTCAAACGCATAACTCATAATAACTTTATTACCCCCCTCCATTATTCTTCCTTTAAATAATGGACAAGACAACAGAGATGGAGGAAGACCAACAGGTCGCATTTATTAACTTAATTATATAACTTTGTGAACGGTCACCCTAGGAGGTTACTCAGTAACCGACGGCATATTTCAATATGCTTGGCGGGCATGAGTCCCTACCATAAACCCCTACATTGTGAAGTAGAGGCCCAAATTGGTTTAAGGATATGACGGAGTCCCCCGGATGACTCTTCCCCATCAGATGTTAGCTAAGGGGGTTAGGAGGAGTTCTCCTGGTCTGCCTACCTGCAAGGAAAAGGCACCCTAGGCTCAGACCTAGTGACGTTGCCTTTCCTCCAGCCTGACCATCACTTCAACCCAAAACATAAAATTAGGCTGCTACCTCTCGCCGCTAGAGCATAATACTGCTCCCACCCATAAAGGGACCTCTTGACAGCCGACAGAGTCAAATAAGAAACTGTTGGAGTAATATTACTAGGACAGTCTTACTCAAGGCTGGCTCAACTACACCTACCCCCGCCATTTTAACTAAAGAAAATCGTAGTAGTTGATTCTCATGCCGACCATAATTGATTCTTCTCTAGGGAAGGGAGGGTGGAAAACTCCAACTTCGGGAGGAACACCGTAGAAAAAAGGCAGAAATCACCGGAACATCTGCTCTTAAACCCCAGGTTAGTCATTCCCCTTAAACTGCAACATTGTTGCAAATCCATACAAATCCATACATCCCTCACATTCCTATCCCTGCCAGGCAACAGCTCTTAATCCGCTTCAATCCCACTAGGGTTCTATCAAAAAATGCTGCAAAGCTCGTACTTATAAAATAAAATTCAAAGTTTGTGAAATGACCTTCCCGTTTCTGCTAGTTGGCTGAACATAAACATAGCAGAAAGTTCTCTGCAAAGTCTGTAGTTTTCGCTAAACATATTTCCCCCTGCAGACCACACAAAGATTGTATTAAAATACGCAAAACACTTATTATCCTAATATACAAACGCATTCACATAAAAATAAAGGAAATTGTAAGATACTATACAAAGAAAACAGAGTTATCTGGTTTGTATTGGTTGCAGTATTCAATTTAAATTGCCTCATGCTCCCTGCTTTGCTCTCCCCAGTGAAGTTTCCCTTTTCAGCAAACTTCATTACATTCTATAGGAGGCATCTCACAACTCTCAGGGGCAGACTTCCTATTTTTTTTAGAGAATTCCTTAAGGGCAGCACCTGAGAGTGTGAGTGTGTTTTTCACCTCTGATCCAGCAAATGTTAGCAAATCACGCCTATATTATCACCTGCATATCTAGCCATCATTATTCCAATGTGTATACTTTGTACACAAGTTCACTTTTTTTTAGAATTAGATAATTATTTAACTGCAACGTTTAATAAAACACACAAAAGCAGGAAAAACTATGAAGAGTAAGCTTTTTAAGTAGAGCAAAGGATACACAGCTAATTCAATATAGATTATGATGACTGCCATATATGTTTTTATGCAGATTGTCCACTTCAATATAATTTTATAATGTGCAATTAAAATTTTCACAAAAGTTTCCTTAGTTCTATAAGCAAACGGTTTAAACCTCCAACATCTTAATTGTAATCATAAATTAATATTTAAATGATCATATTTAATTTGTTTATAAGTTTCTGTTTCCCACACAACTCATAGGCCCCCATTTATGAAAGCTTCAACCAACTATCCCATCAAAATGCATGCATACTTGTGACATCTAATTTATGAAGATACCCACCCTATTAAGTTTAAAGGCAACATTGAGTACCTGTACTGACAATCAATGTAAGTTCGAGAATGATCGATTTAAGCTTTTTCTGCCATATTTTTTTAATACTGTTTTGTGTATATGTTATTAAAACACAGTTAATGGATGTGTGAAACTATCTTATATAGGATATATCAAGCTAGCCATTTGTGTTTAGTTAGCAGTTTGCTATTGGCTGGTGATAACATATATTTTAACATTTCACAAGTAAGAGCTTGTACAACCCAACCCTCCATGGTCCAGTTAAACAAAAGAAGGACTTATTAATCATCCTGGACAAATCAGTCCAGAATGATTTAACCTCCGAGATGGCGGGGAGGTCTTATAACAATCCCTTCTCGCATTACAGTTGTAGGCTTTCATTAGTAAATCTGCACAGCAAGGCTCTCAAACTGCATCTGCAGCATGATAAATGGTGTCAGTACATATCTTGACAAGTTGTCAACGTATGGTATTTAAATGGATTAAAATGGCTTTAAAAAGAAAGTAAAATAAAAAAAAACCACCCAAAAATGAATATGATATTTTAGCATTGCTTGTCTTGTGAACTAGAATGAGGGACAACATAAAAATATGCATTATGCTTTGGATGTGCGCCCCATTAGTAAATATATAACATTTTCATAATATACTGTCAATACTAGATTTCATTCTTTGGCTAAATAAATGAATATTGTAGTTTGTAGTGTATGAAAATATTCTTTTATTTTTATTTTAAAGTTGTAAAGAAAGGGAAAATCTCTAACATACTAAATATGATTTCTTTAATTTTAATAAATACACCCATGAAAGGATTAGCATTTCTAATAATATATCCAGTAGTAAGAAATGCAACATAGGTAGGAAATTCCAACCAGGTATAGCACGTAAGTAAAAAGAACTGATGATCTGACTTCTCAGTGCAGTTTTGAAGAAAGAAAATTGGAAGATTCTGTTAGCAGCAGGGTTAAGGTAAAACATTCCTGTAATGAAACAGGTTTATCTTATGTAGTTTCATTTAATCTTGTATAATCATTCATATGCATGCAAGGCATCCCTAGAGCAGTGAAGCAATGCAGCAATAACAAGCAGACAATGACTGGATCAAATAAGGCTAACAGATGACTCTGTGTCAGGGGGGACTTCTAGCTTAATGTAATCCTACAGCTGCAATCCAAATTTCCCATAAAAATATAACATCTAACATTAACAGACTGAATGTAAATGAAAATGCAACAGACAACCTGTACCTACTGGCATGCTGTATATATATATATATATATATATACACACACACAGTATCCCACAAAAGTGAGTATACCCCTCACATTTTATTATAACTTTTCATGTGACAAGTAGTGTGTGTACAGCCTGTATAACAGTGTACATTTGCTGTCCCCTCAAAATAACTCAACACATAACCATTAATGTCTAAATCATTGGCTACAAAAGTGAGTACTCCCCTAAGTGGAAATTTCCAAATTGGGCCCAATTAGAAATTTTCCCTCCCCCGGTGTCATGTAACTCGTTAGTGTTACAAGGTCTCAGCTGTGAATGGGGAGTAGGTTTGTTAAATTTGGTTTTATCGCTCTCACACTCTCTCATACTGGTCACTGGAAGTTCAACATGGCACCTCATGGCAAAGAACTCTCTTAGGATCTGAAATAAAGAATTCTTGCTCTACATAAAGATGGCCTAGGCTATAAGACGATTGCCAAGACCCTGAAACTGAGCTGCAGCATGGTGGGCAAGACCATACAGCGGTTTCACAGGACAGGTTCCACTCAGAACAGGCCTCGCCATGGCCGACCAAAGAAGTTGAGTGCACATGCTCAGCGTCATATTCAGAGGTTGTCTTTTGGAAATAGACGTATGAGAGCTACCAGCATTGCTGCAGAGGTTGAATGGGTGGGGGGTCGGTCTGTCAGTGCTCAGACCATACACCGCACACTGCATCAACTTGGTCTGAATGGCTGTCATCCCAGAAGGAAGCCTCTTCTAAAGATCATGCACAAGAAAGCCCGCAAACAGTTTGCTGAAGACAAGCAGATTAAGGACATAGATTACTGTAACCATGTCCTGTGGTCCGATGAGACCAAGATAAACTTATTTGGTTCAGATGGTGTCAAGCGTGTGGGGAGGCAACCAGGTGAGGAGTACAAAGACAAGTGTGTCTTGCCTACAGTCAGGCATGGGGGTGCGAGTGTCATGGTCCTGGCCTGCATGAGTGCTGCCGGCACTGGGGAGCTACAGTTTATTGAGGGAACCATGAATGCCAACATGTACTGTGACATACTGAAGCAGAGCATGATCCCCTCCCTTCGGAGACTGGACCGCAGGGCAGTATTCCAACATGATAACTACCCCAAACACACCTCCAAGGTGACCACTGCCTTGCTAAAGAAGCTGAGGGCAAAGGTGATGGACTGACCAAGCATGTATCCAGACCGAAACCCTATTGAGCATCTGTGGGGCATCCTCAAATGGAAGATGGGGGAGCGCAGGGTCTCTAACATCCACCAGCTCTGTGATGTCATCATTGAGGAGTGGAAGAGGACTCCAGTGGTAACCTGTTAAGGCAGTACTGGAAAATAATGGTGGTCACACAAAATATTGACACTTTGGGCCCAATTTGGACATTTCCACTTAGAGGTGTACTCACTTTTGTTGCCAACAGTTTAAACATTAATGGCTGTGTGTTGAGTTATTTTGAATGGACAGCAGATTTACACTGTTATACAGGCTGTACACTCACTACTTTATATTGTAGCAAAGTGTCATTTCTTCAGTGTTGTCACATGAAAAGGTATAATCAAATATTTACAAAAATGTGAGGGGTGTACTCACTTTCATGAGATACTGTATATATATAGAGAGAGAGAGATTAGCAACATATAATAAAACTGTATATTCAGTGGCATAAAATGCAATTGTAAGTTGTCTTTCCACCAAGTTTATGCTTTTACTCAAAGGCACAGAAGCAAGGAAATGTCTAGATTCAGTCATTTCCTTTTTATTAAAAAATATATTTTCTGAAGCCCTCCTTTTTTATTATAGTAAAAGGGCTCCATGCACTAAGGGATAGACACGTTTTCCTAAAGTGAGAACTCGTCTACCCATCTTCATGGTAAGCATTGTGGTCGTCCTCTGTAAGTAGTTTCTATTGCAAAATTATTTGCTTGTGAAGCGCCACTCCTTGCTCTCATCCAATTTGTGTAAGAGCAGGGCCTGTAATTCACTGTGAATTAGTGAGTTTGGGGTTTCAGAAAGGTTAAAAACAATTGCTTGTATGACAATCACTTTGCAACTTGTGGTAAGCAGGCACGCATAAGCATGTCTACACCTCAAGAGCTCTAAAGTAGCCACCTCCACTGCTTAGTACATGGAGTCCAAAGTTTTATTTATACATCAGAAATTATTTGCTGCATTGAAAATAGATCTGCATGTAAAACAAATGTTTTAAAAGCATTGTACTGTTTTGTAGATTTGGTACATACCCCTCAAAAGCTTTTTAAATGTTGTTTATCTTGTTTCCTTTGCTGTGGCAAATTAGTGACAGATATAAACAAACTGCTACCCGTATTAACCAATCACTGTGCCGCTTATTACATGGAATGCACTCCAGCCTTTACAAAGAAAAGTTTTGTTTTTTCTTTTTTTTGCACAGTTATATCAATATTTCAAAGCCCATTCATTACAATAAAAAGCTACTTTCCTGCTAAGTTTTCATATGTAAATTCAAAGTGACTTAACTGTTCGGTGGGTGATTACATTGTACCCTTAGCCTCAGTCCTTTTTTTACTTTTGAGAAGGCGGGTGAAGGCAGCCAATCAGAAGTAATCCCACCACATAGGGCTTGATGATCTAAAGCTCTCTGGGCTTGTTAGATTTTTAAAGAGTGCTTGCTAGCACTTCTATTTCCCTGGTGGAATGATCTAAAGACACTTTTTACCCTGAAAACAGGGTGTCTTGCTACGGGGCGTATACTGGATTTTTGTATGAAAAGTGCACAATAACATTCATATTTTAAACATCATACAAAATGAATAATTGAACCATTCACACAAAAATAATCAGGGAGAAATTGTATAGTTAAGGTGTTACCAAAAATCTTATTTTATCAAAAACGTAAGATTTGTATGTAAATTACACAGGAATAAGTCGTATTAAGTATGAACAGCATAAATCGTAATTGATTTTTGTAAAATGGGCTAAACAAGAACGTTCCATGGGAATATATGAAATTGTCAATCTAATCCCAGTGTAATTTTGTAAAGTTTTTTGCACTGCAGATCTTTTTTTTTCTCGTCAACTAAAAGGTGGCGAGATTTTTTTCAAACACTCAAAATACCTATAACGCTAATAGACAAACGCATACATACAAATATATAGGCAATTGTAAGGTGTGATAAGGTGCGATATGCAGAAATCAGCATCATGTGATTTAAATTGGCTGCAGGATTACATTTTTAAACAGCGCCCCGCTAACTTTACTCCATGGTGCAAAGTTTCCCTTTTCAGTGAGCTCCATTACTTTTAATAATGCCATCTCATCGCTCACCCCTTTTTTACAATAATTCCACCAGGGCAGCCCATGTGAGGGTTGTTGAAAAATATCTGAATTTGCGAGGATTAGATCATTGGGCCCATAAAGTACAATAAGGAACACACTTTAGCTGTGCTGCATTAGATTCCAGGCAGGCTGTCAGTCAACTGCCTGAAATCCAATGCAGAAGAGAGAAAGTGTGCTATTCACTGAAGTCTATGGCATGGACATAAAGCTTGTGGTTGACTAATATTGTCTCTTCTGAACTTTTTTCTCTCCTTATATTATTATTAATCAAATTATATGGCACAACTACTATTTGCAAAGATCACTAATGAAGACTTTCTATATAGATGTCCTTACAAGAATAATACTAAGACTTCCCTGTTTACAGTTCAAGCATCCCATATAAAAAATACTTTAAGATATCTGCAAATATTTGTCATGGGTGAAGTCGCAATCACAACGTGGAAAATAAGAGTGTGGATCTCTGCAACATAGTTTTTGATTGTTCTAGTGACCATGTAAAGAACATATAGTTTAAAAAATACATTTAAAAATTCAAATGTGGATGCTTAATAGAGGATAAAATATGCTTTCAACAGGTTCAAAGTAAAGAATTTGAAAATCCAAAAACGCAGAAAATCTGTACTTTAAAATATACACGTGTTAAATTTAGTGGCTAATAGGTTGCCATTGGTGGGTAATATTAGAGGATTACAATAGGGGGGTGAGTAAAGGGTTTTATAGTTAAGGGAAACCTGAGTCGGGGAATTCTTGTTATAAGGGACACTAAACACAAATGTTTCTTTCATGATTCAGATAAAGCATGCAATTTTAAACAACTTTCTAATTTACTCCTGTTATCAATTTTCTTTGTTCTCTTGGTAATCTTTATTTGAAAAGCAGAAATGAAAGCTTAGGAGTTGGCCCATTTTAGGTTCAGCATCTGGGTACTGCTTGCTGATTGGTGGCTAAATGTAGCCACCAATGAGCAAGCGCTATTCAGGCTGCTTCAATTTGATAATAGAAGCAAACGGAAAAGTTCTTTAAAATGCTGTGCTCTGTCTGAAACATGAAAGTTTAATTTTGACTATATAGTGCCTTTATTGAAATTCATTAACTAATATTGGGCACTTTGATTGCTGCCTTCTTTCCTTCTTTTGTTAATATTGCATGGCTTCATTAATATCACAACTATGCATGTGACTTTGCTTTTATATTACAAATAGTAAACCTGCGACAATGAGTGAAATTGCAGTAATACAAGCCAGTGTGAGAATATAAATGTATATCTAATACAAGAACTGTAAAAGCTTTACACACTAAAACAGATGTAGCCTTTTTGTGTGGATTAAATTGTTTGATGACACATAGTAAAAGTGGACATGCAATAAATATAGAAACTGAACTGAATGACACTGATCAGTATCCCTGGGGTTTTAGATTTAGTACTTGGGTTTTATAGAACAATCAATATAAGGCTTTTGGGAGAGTGTAGGCAACAGACAAAAAAGCAACCAACAGGACAAAAAAATCTTTTGTCAGCAAATATGAACTAGAAACCCCCATCCAGTTTGCCCACCATCCCCTCTAGAAGAATTTGCTTAAAGGCACATAAAATCCCTATAACAAGAAGAACGTATGATCAGCTGTTTCAGGAACTGTGTCTTAAATTAATTCTTAAAAATATCCATATGCCAGACGTTCTTCAATACTTTACCCATGTCACTACTTCAAGAAGGTGACTCCATGTAAATAGTTCTGAAAATTCTTATTTCAAAGCTCAAATCATGAAACTAATTTTAGTATTTCCCTTTCTGTTAAAATAGAGTCCTCCTAAACGTTAATAGATCCTTCAATATTTGATGATTTCTGTCATATTACCCTCTCTCTTTCAATACCATGAAGTCTTTCACACTTATATTTAAAGTGGGGACTTTTTGTGCTGCAAAACATATAGAAGTCCATAAATTTAGCCATACCACCCTTTCAGTATGCAAAGGATAACATTTATTTATTGCATCAGAATCATGTCATATATAACCTTATAGAAATTGGAAGGGTGCATTGCTATTCTGTCTCCATTTATTTGGGAAATAGCCACAAATAATTGTGATTAAAGGGATACTGAACCCAAATTGATTTAGATAGAGCATGCAATTTTAAGCAACTTTCTAATTTTCCCTATTATCATTTTTTCATTCTCTTGCTATCTTTATTTGAAAAATAAGGCATCTAAGCTAAGGAGACATACAATTTTTGGTTCAGTACCCTGGACAGCACTTGTTTATTGCTGGGTGAATGTATCCACCAATCAGCAAGAACAACCCAGGTTGTTCACTAACAATGGGCCGGCTCCTATGCATCACATTCCTGCTTTTCCAATAAAGATATCAAGACAATGAAGAAAATTTGATAATAGGAGTAAATTAGAAAGTTGCTTAAAATTGCAAGCTCTATCTGAATCACAAAAGAAAAAAAATTGTTGGGTTCAGTGTCCCTTTAAACTCTGATGACAATTAAAATTGAAAACACCAATTTAGAACAGTAATTTGGCATATTGAATAAATAAAGGAATTTATGTGCTATAATGTAGCATACAGTGCAGGATACAAACACATATTTGGGGGGCACAATATTTCTTATTGGCGGGCGAGTGTTGTTGAGTGCACCTACAGGGAGTGCAGAATTATTAGGCAAATGAGTATTTTGACCACATCATCCTCTTTATGCATATTGTCTTACTCCAAGCTGTATAGGCTCGAAAGCCTACTACCAATTAAGCATATTAGGTGATGTGCATCTCTGTAATGAGAAGGGGTGTGGTCTAATGACATCAACACCCTATATCAGGTGTGCATAATTATTAGGCAACTTCCTTTCCTTTGGCAAAATGGGTCAAAAGAAGGACTTGACAGGCTCAGAAAAGTCAAAAATAGTGAGATATCTTGCAGAGGGATGCAGCACTCTTAAAATTGCAAAGCTTCTGAAGCGTGATCATCGAACAATCAAGCGTTTCATTCAAAATAGTCAACAGGGTCGCAAGAAGCGTGTGGAAAAACCAAGGCGCAAAATAACTGCCCATGAACTGAGAAAAGTCAAGCGTGCAGCTGCCAAGATGCCACTTGCCACCAGTTTGGCCATATTTCAGAGCAACATCACTGGAGTGCCCAAAAACACAAGGTGTGCAATACTCAGAGACATGGCCATGGTAAGAAAGGCTGAAAGACGACCACCACTGAACAAGACACACAAGCTGAAACGTCAAGACTGGGCCAAGAAATATCTCAAGACTGATTTTTCTAAGGTTTTATGGACTGATGAAATGAGAGTGAGTCTTGATGGGCCAGATGGATGGGCCCGTGGCTGGATTGGTAAAGGACAGAGAGCTCCAGTCTGACTCAGACGCCAGCAAGGTGGAGGTGGAGTACTGGTTTGGGCTGCTATCATCAAAGATGAGCTTGTGGGTCCTTTTCGGGTTGAGGATGGAGTCAAGCTCAACTCCCAGTCCTACTGCCAGTTTCTGGAAGACACCTTCTTCAAGCAGTGGTACAGGAAGAAGTCTGCATCCTTCAAGAAAAACATGATTTTCATGCAGGACAATGCTCCATCACACGGGTCCAAGTACTCCACAGCGTGGCTGGCAAGAAAGGGTATAAAAGAAGAAAATCTAATGACATGGCCTCCTTGTTCACCTGATCTGAACCCCATTGAGAACCTGTGGTCCATCATCAAATGTGAGATTTATAAGGAGGGAAAACAGTACACCTCTCTGAACAGTGTCTGGGAGGCTGTGGTTGCTGCTGCACGCAATGTTGATGGTGAACAGATCAAAACACTGACAGAATCCATGGATGGCAGGCTTTGAGTGTCCTTGCAAAGAAAGGTGGCTATATTGGTCACTGATTTGTTTTTGTTTTGTTTTTGAATGTCAGAAATGTATATTTGTGAATGTTGAGATGTTATATTGGTTTCACTGGTAAAAATAAATAATTGAAATGGGTATATATTTGTTTTTTGTTAAGTTGCCTAATAATTATGCACAGTAATAGTCACCTGCACACACAGATATCCCCCTAAAATAGCTATAACTAAAAACAAACTAAAAACTACTTCCAAAACTATTCAGCTTTGATATTAATGAGTTTTTTGGGTTCATTGAGAACATGGTTGTTGTTCAATAATAAAATTAATCCTCAAAAATACAACTTGCCTAATAATTCTGCACTCCCTGTATTTCACTTAACATTAGTCATTACCTATATGTGTAAATGACTATTTTAATTTGAGGAAATTTGATCATTTTTAAAAGTGTGATTTGAGATCTATTTTAACTTTTTATAAAACCAGAGTGTTATTAATATGTTGGCTGTGCCCAGCAATTAAACAATAAAAAAAAAATCAAACATATAAAATATGTCATTTGTAAGTGTAAAAAACGAGTTTTCAAGAGTTCAAGCAGCTGAAGTAGAATCATTAAAAATGAATGTGAAAAGTTACTTTTTTCTAAAAGATTACAATACTGTTAAATCATCTCCATTAGTGTGCAACTTGATACGTCCATGGTAAATCAAATTTCACAGATGGATTTAGTGGCTGACATTGCTCTAGTGCAACCTCTACTTTCAAAGGATATCACAACTGCTTTAAATAGTGCTGGTAATACAAGTTGAAAGTTATAGTTTGTGAGCGCAAGCCGAAACTACACTAGAATATTTAACATGATTTGTGACCTGAAGTAAATTCTAAGGGTTAATTTGTTTTTTCACAATACACATAAACATATTAACTCATTTGCTACCAGAAATTTCAGAAAAAAACTTGCCCAAAGTACCATGTGGGGGACCACACAAAAAAAGAGGTACCGGCAGCTGTTTTCCAGTACCAAAGGTGTTTGGGAGGGTTTAGGCAGATGGGAGGGTTGAGGGGGATCACTACAATGCAGAGAAAAATTAAATTAAATTAACAATTAACAATAATAAACCCCCCTAAACTGCTTTTACAATCTTTTGTGTCTTGATTACACAAGCGGTATGTAAATAATTCTAATGAAAATCCCAAAGCTTGTGAAAAAGTTAACAATTGTTTTTATGATCACATTTGCGGGTGAAATGCTGGCATGGAATATACCAAAATGGTTCTAGATCATTACCTTGGGTTATCGACTTAAAACAATTATATATATATATTGTTTTGATAGGTAAATAGATAAAACTCAAAGCTCTATTTCTTTTTAAATGGAGTGATAGCAAAAATGTAAAAAAATCACCTGTATTTTCAGCAAGGTATTCTCTGAAATTCCTTGTACTGAAGGGGTTAAATTAGACACCCCCAAGATAATGCTCTAGGCCCATTTTGGCATATTTGATGGCACTATTTGGCCGCCAGATACAATCATATACAAAACAAATTGTTAACTTTTTTGCAAACCTTGGGTTTCTCACAGAAATTGTTTGCACACAACCACTGCAGTCATATGACGAATGATTGTAAAATCTTCTCTGGGATCACCTTTGTTCAGAAATAGCTGACATACATGGCTTTGCCATTGCTTTTTAGCAATTAGAATGCTACTAATTGCAGCTGCTCACCTTGCTTGAAATTTTAGGCAGTGAAGGGATTAATCAGTTAGCTTGTAAGGTTCATTTTTGATGCAGAGTAGAGATTAGCATCCCACATGACATTTCCTGATCCCTCCTAAATATCTTTATTTCCTCCCTCACCCCACTGGTCACCACCATCTTAGGTGCTGGCAGACGGTATCCCAGTATGCAGAATAGGGCTTTTTTTTCTACAATGTAGTGATCCCTCCCACCTCCCTGATACCCCCCAACAGCTCTTTAACCCTCCCCCTAAACCATATCTGCCTCTTTGCCGCCCACCTGCCTCCTGCCTTCCCTCCCACTGTGTCACTGTTTGTGGCACTGATATGGCATATGCCTTCATATGGCAACGGAGCACCGGTCATGTTCCTTTACCAGTCAAGACTGCTGGAGCTTCCTAAAGCTGTGACGTAGATCTGCAATATTCGGTACGATGAGTTTCATACCACATGACGTAGATCTATGCCATTTTGGTTTATGGGATTAAAATTAGGGTTGCACTGATACCATTTTTTTATGACCGAGTACAAGTACCGATACTTGTTTTCAAATACTCGCCGATACCAATTACCGATACTTTTTTTTAATGTCATGTGACATTTTACCAAGCACAATCAGGGCCGGATTTACATCTCAGGTGCCTGTAGGCACAAAAACCTGAAGCGCCCCCCCCACCCCCCCCCACCCCCCCTAGAAAAAAGTGGAAAAAATGAGGACTTTTTTTTATTATTATTTAGGACAACTAAAAATAAATATTAGATGTAAAATTACATTTTCCCTTTTATGGAGATACACAAATACACACACCAATTGCAATATTTGTTGTAATGGAAGCTACACCAAAAATCAATATTCACTTGACTCAAATGGCCATACAATTTCTATTATGTATAACAAAAACAAATCATGTTAAACTTTTAATGCAAAATATTCTAAAGAAAACCCTATTTAAAGGGACATCAAATGTGACAGTTTGCTGGGCATTTTATTATTGCACTAGTGCTTGCAGAGAAGTGTGTTAGCCTCTTGCAAAAGAGTTAAACACATAGTCAATGTCAGTTCTGAGACAGCAATACACATCTGTGCAGACCCAGATGGGCTCATAGGACATGTTTATTGACAAGCCATTAGTGTATTGCTTTTCTGGAGATGACTTTGACTATGTGCTTAACATTTTGTTGGAGTCAAACACAGTTTTGTGTAAACAATAGCAATATTAAAACTAGCAGCATGCAAGCTCATCACCATCAACAACCTGTGCAGCCAGTGGAAGAAAATATAAAATGTAGGGAAAAAAATCTTGTAAACTCTGATATTTTTGGTACAAACACACACAGATGTTACATTTATTTTGTTCTGAAATATAAATATCATATGATGTTGCTCTCAAAGGAAAACATGGAATGTTGTAGATTATATGTAATCCAGGGGTCAACAAATGTGTTTAAAATTAGAATTTAGAAATTCAATGGGAGGGGTTTAGTTTTAATCTTTGCCCCTCTCTCCTTCATGGCTCCCTCAACTGCTGTAACATATTCCCAATGAAACACTCGACTTTGTAGGCACCTGGCAGCACAATTCTTACTAAAATAAATGCCCTCATAAAAAAAAAAAAAAAAAAAAAAAAAAATTTTTTTTTTTTTTTTAATTATTGACAGGCAGGCGCCCCTCACTGCAAGGCGCCTGTAGGCACATGCCTACTGTGCCTAATGGGAAATCCGGCCCTGAGCACAATACAGTAATAATAATAATTAAGATTCCTTCTTTATAATTATAGAGGACTGTAATTCAAAAGATATTATGAAATAATTAAACAGTTTTATTTGTCACAAAGTTCACTGAACATGTTTATAAATAAAAAAATATTCCAATAAAATATTAAATTTAAAGGGCTAATGCAAATGGGTTGTAGGGCTGTTATATAACATCGATCTGACATTTGTATGGAGGTTCGGCTCTAAGTTGAACAGTCTTTCACTTTCCACACTACTGCATGGGGCAGAAAGAAATTTTTGGGCCATTTTAGCCAGAGCTGGAAATCTGTTTATTAACTGCCCAGTACTTCAGGGGTTTGTCTGAATGAGATACAGTGATCTCTCCTACAATAATACGAATAAGAGCAATTTGTATTGGCAGAACAGTAGTAAACAATTTTTAGTTTAGTCTCCACTCCAGTTTAAAATAAAATGGGAACATGCAGTCTGAAAAAAATGCCACAAGATAGCATATGGGTAGGAAGTGGAGGTATCGCTTTAAGTATCGGTGCATTTGCATGAGTACAAGTACTCATGCAAATACTTGGTATCGGTACCGATACCGATACTAGTATCGGTATCGGTGCAACCCTAGTTAAAATAAAATATTATACTTATATACACTTTTTAATCCAAAATATATTTTAAATATAAAGACAAAGGCCTCTAGTTATGAAGGTCTGTCGGACCTGATCCGACAGTGCGGATCATGTCCGACAGACCTCGCTGAATATGAGGTATTCAGCATTGCACCAGCAGCTCACAAGAGCTGCTGATGCAACGCCGCCCCCAGCAGGGGGGTGTCAATCAACCCGATCGTACTCGATCGGGTTCATTTCCAGCGATGTCTGTCCGCCTGCTCAGAACAGGCGGACAGTTTATGGAGCAGCGGTCTTGATACATATGCTCCAAAGTTTTTATAAAGGTGAAAAGGAATGTGGTATATGGTAGGGTGTTTGACTGGAAAGGGCTCCAATGTGTGTGTATGTATATATGTGTATATACTGTATATACATACATACACAGACACATATATATATATATACAAACATACATGTTTACATGTCTATATATGTGTATACAGAATGTGCACACATACATAAATACATATGAACACATCAGTGTTCATTTTAAGGCCAGATTTTGTGAGCTGCCCAGCAGTGAAATAGTTAATAAGGTAACCATAGCTTGCTGCCTGCATTGTGTAGTGTTTGCTAACTACAGGGTGTGGTTTCACTGCTGGGTCACTCACAAGATCTGGCCATAGAGAGAACACTGATACACATATAAACACATATTATACACTTTTGAGCTCTTCCCAGTCAAATCTATACGATAATTGCATTTGTAACGCTTCCGTCACCGTCGTCATTTGCGCACACAGCCAAAAGAATGTTGGTTTGTGCGTTCAGCCAAACGAATCAACCTGGGGCAAGATTACATATGCAGAGTCCCCAGCCCAAAGTATTAACTAACTGCCCGCCTGCACAAAGTATTGACAAAAACACCTAACCACCCGCACAAAGTATTAACAAACTGCCCACCTGCAGGAAGTATTAACAAAAACACCTAACCGCCTGCAAGAAGTATTAACAAACCGCCCGCACAAAGTATTAACAAAAACACCTAACCGCCTGCAAGAAGTATTAACAAACCGCCCGCACAAACGCAATATGTACCTTTCAACCACCATCCCCCCACCGCAATAAATAAATAAAATTTATTAACCCCTAATCCGCTATTCACCCACATTGCAATCTAGCTAATATTTGGCTAGATTACAAGTGTTACGGTATGGCTTTTAACGCTGAAAAAATGGCCATTCCAGCGTAATGGCCAGGAACGCATATTACGAGTCATGTCAGTATAGCTATACCGCAAGCATTTTAGCCTGTAATGCAACGTCCATTCCACACTCAAAAAAAAAATTACATTTTTATGTGGGATTTTCATAGCGCCAGTATTACAGGTTGTGCGGTCCGGCTAAAATGCTTGCGTTACAGTCTATACCGACACGATCCCTACCGCAATCTGAGAGCAGTAGTTATGGATTTTAACTAAACTGTTACAAAGTACACTAACACCCATAAACTACCTATTAACCCCTAAACCACAACCCTCCTGCATCACAAACACTATTTAAAACTAAATCCCTATAATAGTCATAAAGATAAAATTATAATATTGATGATAATAAGGGAGGGATGCTTTGCACAAACAGTTTATTAAGCACAATTTGTGGGTATAAGAAGAAATTCCCACTAAATAATGCGATTGCAGCACTCACTGCCCTGACTGCTAGGCAGAAGATAAAGGACTACTAAATTAAAACATAACTTTTATTGAGAGGTGAGATAATAATAACCCTAATTTAATATTTCTCAATGGGCCTCTGAGGTTTTAATAGCCTCTTGTAAATAAGGGTTTAATTATAAGCGTGGATCAATATAAGTACTCTGATCACAATGTGTTCATATAATATATTTATAATTATTCACAAACTGTAGGGAAGTTTATTTCCTATGCACCAATTCCTTAAAATAAGTAACAAATGTAATAGGTAAAAGGTACTCCTATAGGGATATGTAGAATGCCTCCTATGGGGCCTATTTATGAAAGGTCTTGCGGACCTGATCCGACAGTGTGGATCAGGTCCGCAAGACCTCGCTGAATGCGGAGAGCAATACGCTCTCCGTATTCAGCATTGCACCAGCAGCTCACAAGAGCTGCTGGTGCAACGCCGCCCCCTGCAGACTTGCGGCCAATGGGCCGCCAGCAGGGGGTGTCAATCAACCCGGTCGTACTCGATCGGGTTGATTTCCGGCGATTCCTGTCCGCCTGCTCAGAACAGGCAGACAGGGTTTAAGAGCAGCGGTCTTTAGACCGCTGCTTCATAACTGCTGTTTCTGGCGAGTCTGAAGACTCGCCAGAAACACAGGCCCACAAGCTCTGTACGGAGCTTGATAAATGGGCCCCTATGTGTAAGAAAAGGGATAATAACTCTGCAAAATTATCTCAGTGACTCCTATCAGATTGGTGTTATAGATTTAGTCTGTTAGATATTATGGGTTGTCACCATGTCAGGGTAAATATGGAGGGCATAATCATCTATATGTAATGTAGTGCATCATCATATTATATAAATGTCAATATTCACACATTGTACTGTTCCTACATACATATTTTATTTGAATAAATACTGCTCAGTATCACCTAGAGCATGGTAATATATTGCTTGAATAGATATCAACTATGCTGTACTATGTATAAAGTATGTGATTGCTGAAGTATGTAAGCTGTAGATACCCAGTATAGTTGATCAAATATTAACCCCTGAGGAGGTAGTAATTATGGGTTGCTGACTAATACTAGTAAAGGAAAGCCTTGCTATTCCACATATCCAGCCATAGGATCCTTATTTCGTAGGATTGTTACAAATTTATCAATAAACTAGCAATCCATAATAATATATCATATCTAGTGGTTAAATAAAGGGCAGGGAGCTTACCGAGAGCTTATGGGGGCTCTTTTTTAAAGGATTGGAGTAGCGAGTCAGTAGCAGTGATCTGAACAATTCAGTATATTTCACTTAATGTTGTTGTGTGAGCGCCATCCGTGAGTGGTAACTAGTTAAGGGTACAAATAAAAAACTACTGTTATGTGCAATGAGTGACAATATAATGTACAATTAGTTGGCTTCTTGCTACTTTCTGTCTATATATAGTTAAGTAATAATGAATATATTTGTAGTATTGCTTTGTATATACATATGTTCTTTATTGTATTGGTATTAAACATTGATAGATGGATATTAAGTATCAGTTAATGAAATGAAATAGTTAATATAATTGTTAGCGCAACCTAGTGGCATTAGAGTATATAAGTGGTTAGTATTTGTTACGTATGGCATGAATAAGGGATATTATCCCGAAAAGTCGCCTGTTTGTTTGTCTCCTTAAATAAACAAGGATTTGCTGTCACCTGTGTACTGTTCTATTATATGTGTTGGGTCCTGGACAGTGGCCCCTAGGTGACTTGCAAAATATATATACACATTTGTCTTTTTTGCTTTAAATTTCTTTACCCATTTTATAAGGTAACAATAAAAGTTTTGTTTTAATTTAGTAGTCCTTTATCTTCTGCCTAGCAGTCAGGGCAGTGAGTGCTGCAATCGCTTTCTTTAGTTGGAATTTCTTCTTATTCCCACGACTTATATTATTATTATATATATATATGCTATTATATATTAACTGCTAATCTGCCGCTCCCAGACATCGCCTCCACTAAATAAACCTATTAACCCC
The DNA here is from genome assembly GCF_027579735.1 of Bombina bombina. NCBI lineage: Eukaryota > Metazoa > Chordata > Amphibia > Anura > Bombinatoridae > Bombina > Bombina bombina. Next base: position 799,003,677 of record NC_069501.1, on the reverse strand, counting down.
TAAACCTCCGGCCTCCTACATCGCAGCCAATAAATAAACCTATTAACCCCTAAACCGCTGGCCCCCCACATTGCAAAACACTAAATTAAACTATTAACCCCTAAACATAACACCTCCTAACTTTAAATAAAAATTACAATATAACGATCTTTAAGTAAATAAAAACTTATCTGTGAAATAAAAATAAACCTAACATTAAACTATAAATTAACCTAACATAACTATTCTCATAAAATAAAAAAACTATCAGTTAAAAAATCTAAATTACAAATTAAAAAAAAAACACACTACGAATAAAAAAAAAATCTAAAATTACAAAAAATAATAAAAACGAAATTACGAAAAATAAAAAACATTAAGCTTACAAAAAATAATAAACAAAATGATCAAAAATAAAAACAATTACACCTAATCTAATAGCCCTATAAAAATAAAAAAGACCCCCCAAAATAAAAACACACCCTAGCCCACAATAAACTACCAATAGCCCTTAGAAGGGTCTTTTGTAGGGCATTGCCCTAAGTTAAACAGCTCTTTTACCTGTAAAAAAACACAAAATGCCCCCAACAGTAAAACCCACCACCCAACCAACCCCCAAAATAAAAAACCTAACTCTAAAAAATAAAATAAACTACCCATTGCCCTTAAAGGGGCATTTGTGTGTGCATTGCCCTTAAAAGGGCATTCATTCAGTTCTTATTCACTGCCCTTAAAAAGGCATTCAGCTCTTTTACAAAAGCCCAAAGCCCTAATCTAAAAAAAAAACACCAAAAAAAAAAGAAGAAAAAAAACCTAACACTAACCCCAGAATATCTGCTCACGGTTCCTGAAGTTCGGACATCCATCTCCATCCAGGCGGCGAGAAGTCTTCATCCAGGTGGCGACACCTTCATCCATCTCCGGGACGTCTTCTATCTTCATCCCGGCAGTTTAGAGCGGAGACATCCTGGAAGCCGACCCCATCCTGCACGGAGCGTCCTCTTCATACGGTCAACACTGTACACTGCAGTTGAATGCAAGGTAGCGGTTTCAAAAAGGCGTACCTTGCATTCCTATTGGCTGATTTGATTCTTCAAATTCAAAACAGCCAATAGGATAAGAGCCACTGAAGATTTCAGTAGCGCTCATCGTATTGGCTGTTTTGAACAGCCAATAGGATTTTAGAAGCTCTCATCCTATTGGCTGATTTGAATTTGAAGAATTAAATTAGCTAATAGGAATGCAAGGTACGCCATTTTTAAACGGCTACCTTGCATTGAAGCTTTAGTGTACGGCGGGGACTGTATGAAGAGGACGCTCCGCGCTGGATGTCTTCGCTGCTTTTTATTTTTTGGGGTGTTTTTTAAGGGCAATGAAAAAGAGCTGAATGTCCTTTTAAGGGCAATGCCCATATAAATGCCCCTTTAGGAGCAATGGGTAGCTTAGGTTTTTTTTAGAGTAAGGTTTTTTACTTTGGTAATTGGTTGGGTGGTGGGTTTTACTGTTGGGGGGACTTTGTATTTTGTTTACAGGTAAAAGAGCTGTTTAACAATGCCCTACAAAAGGCCCTTTTAAGGGCTATTGGTAGTTTATTGTAGGCTAGGGGGTGTTTTTATTTTGGCGGGGCTTTTTTATTTTTATAGGGCTATTAGATTAGGTGTGATTGTTTTTATTTTTGATAATTTTGTTTATTATTTTTTGTAAGCTTAGTGTTTTTTATTTTTCGTAATTTAGTGTTTTTTATTTTTTGTAATTTTCGAATTTTTATTTTTTTTCCTAGTGTTAGGTTTTTTAAATTTATTATAGTGGCAGTGATGTTGGGGAGCGGCAGAATAGGGGTTAAAACTTTATTTAGGGGCCAGTGATGTCGGGGGCGGCAGATTAGGGGTGTTAGACTTGGGGTTTATGTTAGGGTGTTAGGTTTAAACGTAACTTTTTTTCCCATAGACATCAATGGGGTTGTGTTACGAAGAATTTTCATTCCGCGATTGTAGGTGTTAGTTTTTTTTCTAACACTCTCTCCCCATTGATGTCTATGGGGGAAAGCGTGCACAAGCACGTCAAAGCAGCTCTTGGATTTTGAGTGGGATGGAGCTTAACACTACCATATCGCACTCACAAGGAGGCTTTTCAGTAACTCGTAATGGCAGTGATATGGAGGGTGAAATAACACAACTTTTTTGGTGTTAGTTTCGCACCTTGTTTAGTGCAAAACTTCTAATCTACATGTTTATTGGGTAGATTGCGATGTGGGTGAATAGCGGATTATAAATATATATGTATATGTTTACATATATGAGTTAATATGTATATATACTTCCAAAACTTGACATTAAACCACATTTTTTACTTTCATAATACAGATAGAACATTCCAATGTATTTCAATTCTCTAATTTTTTACATTCTTTTTTTAAGTCTTGATAAAGCCCAGTCTAGGGCGAAACGCGTAGACGTTCTATTTGACTAGGAATCATCCTGTCACTGCTTTTCTCTAATAGGCCCTCCTGGTCTGCATCTAAGGACAAGATATCTCCCTGTTGGAAACTGAGGAAGCGATTTGCCCTATTCAAGTGGGAAAGCAAATAAAGATACTAACGCACCTCGTTCACAGAGACCCTTGTTAAGCTGTAGCGCTACAGTTGCTCCGCAAACTGGTTCAAGAATTGGACTACACCTCTAATGTGACGTAATCTCAGTCACATGATCTACACCTAAGAGTCATCATAGGTTATCCTCCTGGACGTGGACAGAGCCGCCAAGAGGAACCGCAACATGGATTGCATCTTTACGCTCTGATCTAGAGTATCAGGCACTTTGTTGCAGCGGTTCTTACCGTGAAGATTTGGAACTTTGTTGTGTCTGCTATCTATGTGCTATAGATAGCCTTTTTTTCCCTTCTGATTCTGGTGGTTGCTTGATGGCGCTGCCTCACGCTTAAAATAAGTTTTTTTGTCCCTACTAGCGTGTCTCTAGGATTCCCCATATATATATATATATATATATATATATATATATATATATATATATATATATATATATATATATATATATATATATATATATATATATAGAAGGGAGACATCCCTTCTCGTTTTACCATAGCTCATCTGAGTAATATACTGATATTGTATTTATGTCTTCTTTTATTTATTTTTTAATTATTTGTGTTACATTGTAATATAACATTGTTATAAATATATTAAATAGCTTATCCGTGCAGTTTGCGCTACCTCTTCTTCCTTTTTTTGTGTGTATTACATTCTTTTTGCATACTTAGGTAGACTCAGAAGATGCTGATTGGTGGCTGCACACATAAGCCTCTTGTCATTGGCTTTCAGTTAGCTCCCAGTAGTGCATTACTACTCCTCCAACAAATGATACCAAGAGAATGAAGCAAAAAAAGATAATAGAAGTAATTTGGAAAGTTGTTTAAAAGTATACACTATCTGAATCATGAAAGAAACATTTTGGGTTTCATGAGTCTTTAAGACAAGAGAGATGGTCAGTGGCTAGGATTAAAGCAAGAATGCTTGTTATATGGCAACCTATTCTATTTACATGATAAATTAATACAATGGCATATAACAGTGCAACTCTTTGCAGGGCCCTCTACCCATGTAAGGATATGTTTAGTTGTTTTTAGAGAACACTACAATTACAGCCCCTGCTTTATGCAGGACCACTCAGTCTCACACCTTACCTCGGATTCCCACAGATTTAACTTAAGGGAACCCTGATATGCTCATTGATCTGAGGGTCACTACAGCAGGGTTGCTGAGTGAAACCGGAACCTTCACGCAACAATAAATGCTTAAGGCAGAAAAGAGAGTAAGTCTTATAGGATTGACTGCAGCAGTAGTGAAAGAGTTAATTAGTGCAGGTGCCTTAATTCAAACAGAGTTGCAATGGAAATAGTTTATGCAGCAGGCTTTAACAAACACACTGAAGTTAACACAGTACTTTGATAAGTGAATAAATCAACCTCTGGTCATTTTGTAAATCATACTTTGATAATGAATATTAATACTTTGCAGAGTTGTTCAATAAGAGTAATATAAGCTGTGGTAAACTTGAGGAAACAGTTATAGTTTAAGTTAGAGCAAACAGTTCATTTCAAGCACAATAGAGGTTAATTGCGTAAAGTTTGAATTATGCTTATGCAATCCGATAATGAATAATGGTACTTTGTAATAATCTTTGTCACAGTTATTTGTTTGTAAAATGGTAAATAGCAGTAAAAAGGTTTAGTGCATATTTGATATCTGAAGCGAATATGGAAATCCAGCAAGTGAGCGTTCCACAATATATAGCAAGTGAAGGAAAAATGAGGTTGCAGCAATACACACAGTTCATAGAATGCAATATATATAGACTAGAAATATTGTAGATGATATTAGCACATAGCGATACAGTTACCACACAGCAACAAGTCCTAGGAGTATCGCAGAAAGCCTGGCAGAGATCCGCGGCGGGAGAATGAGGAGCGTGACGTCACACGCTGCAGGGGAACAACCTCACTACAGGACAGAGACTGAGAAATCTCTTAGTGAACAAACGGAGCAAATCTTCCAGCACAAAAGAGTATCTGCAAGTTGATTCAAATAAGCAGATACTCATGGGGAGCAATAAGTTGAGAATACAAAGTAGTATAAACGGCTAGGTCTCTTCTGAAGCAGCTTCACACTGAGCAACAAATTACCAAGCAATGAGTTCTGTTGGGAGGAGCCTTAAATAGGGGTAGTGAGTTGACATCCTTAAAGGCACAGTAGGAAAAGAGATAAATCCCTGACAGGACACCCCCCCCCCCCCCAAGGAGCCGCTCCGCGGATCAAGGACCAGGACGATCAGGATGTCTACGATGAAACAAAGAGACAAGACGTGGTGCAGAGACATTATTGGAAGGCTCCCAAGAGTCCTCCTCAGGACCAAATCCCTTCCAACTGACAAGATACTGAAGTTGATTACGATGGTAACGAGAGTCTATGATAGACTCAATCTCATATTCCATGCCATCAATGACTGTAGGATCCACCGTCTCATTTTGAGTTGAATCTCTGATTGCACTGTAAGGTTTCAAAAGAGAGACGTGGAATGTGGGATGTATCTTCATGGAATCTGGTAGTTTAAGTGTTACAGCATTAACATTGATGATCTTTTGTATCGGATAAGGCCCTAAATATAGGGAAGCCAGTTTTTTAGATGGAACTTGTAAGCGTAAATGTTTAGTGCTTAACCAAACTTTGTCACCAATCTTGTAATCTGGAGGCTTAGATCTACGTAGGTCGTAGTGATGTTTCTGAACAGCCTGGGCTTCTAGTAAAACTTGTTTCAATGCTGAGAAATTGGTAGCAATGGTATTAACAAGATCATTAACTATAGGCTTGTCGGAATTGTTGATCTGATTTGGATAGTATGAGGGATGAAATCCATAATTGATGTAAAATGGTGTCATTTTAGTTGATGAATTTACGGCATTATTATGAGCAAATTCAGCAGTAGCAAGTAGAGAATGCCAGTTATCTTGTTGTTGAGTGCAGTAGCAACGAAGGTACTGCTCTAATGTTTGATTTGTTCTTTCTGTTTGACCATTCGTTTGTGGATGATAAGCGGTACTCAAACGTTTAGTAATGTTAAGAGAGGAACACAACTGATTCCAAAACCTCGAGGTGAATTGCGTACCTCTATCTGTGGTGATTGTTTCAGGTAAACCATGTAGTTTTACAATGTGATTCAAAAATAGTGAAGCAGTTTCTGAAGACATAGGCAAACCTCTATGTGGAAGGAAATGAGCCATTTTAGAGAATAAGTCCACTACTACCAATATGGTATTATAATTAGCTGACGAGGGCAGATCAACAACAAAATCCATAGCAATCGCTGCCCAGGGTCTGTCTGGTACTGGTAAAGAGAGAAGGTAACCATAAGGACTCTTATGCTGATGTTTCTTAGTTGTACATACCATACAGGAATCAATATACTGTGTAATAGTATCATTCATCTTTGGCCACCAGTAATTCCTTTTAATCAAATGAGCAGTTCTATGAACTCCAGGATGACCAGCCAATAAAGAGTCGTGAGCAGAGGTAAGTATCTCATTCCTGAGAGAAGGAGGTATATACAATAAAGTGCCATGATAGTATAAGTTGTCGGAATGTTTTAGTACATCCAAATGACCCAAAGATGAATCATCCTTCAGATGTTCTTGTAAGATGGTTTTAAACTCAGTTGTTAAACAAATAATTCTATCCGGAGGTATGATAGATGAAGGAGAAACCACATCAGTAGGACGAGGGTCTTTTCTAGAAAGAGCATCAGCTTTCATATTTTTTGAACCTGGTCTATAAGTAATGACGTAATCAAAACGAGAGAAGAACAAACTCCATCGAACCTGACGAGCAGTGAGGGTCTTGTTTGATTTTAAATATTCTAAATTACGGTGATCGGTATAGATGGTGATTGGATATGTTGCACCCTCTAGGAGGTGTCGCCAGAACTCCAAAGCTGATTTGATTGCGAGAAGTTCCTTATCACCGATTCCATAGTTAATCTCTGCTGAACTCATAGTTCTAGAATAGTAGGAGACAGGATGTAAAGGTTCTTTTTCAGAACGTCTTTGAGATAAAACAGCCCCCACAGCAAACTCAGAAGCATCGACTTCTAGCGTAAATTGACATGTGGGATCTGGAAACTGTAAAATAGGGGCTGAAACAAATTTAGTTTTTAGAGTATTGAAGGAATGATCAGCATCTTGATTCCATACAAACTTAACTTGCTTACGTGTTAACGTAGTGAGAGGTCTAACAATAAGTGAAAAGTCTTTAATGAACTTTCTATAAAAGTTCGCAAAGCCAAGGAATCTTTGAATATCTTTTTTATTACGAGGAATAGGCCAATTAGTGATAGCTTCTACTTTGCTTGACTCCATTGAAATTCCAGCTGGTGAGATGCAATAACCAAGGAATGATATGGTGTTTGTATTAAAAATACACTTTTCAAGCTTTGCATAAAGACGGTGTGCCCTTAAACGTGTCAACACTTGTTTGACATGTACAATGTGATCCTGTAGAGAATTTGAGTAAACCAAGATGTCATCCAAGTATACGACAATACAGATATCTAACAAATCATGAAAGACATCATTTATAAAACATTGAAAAGTCGCTGGGGCATTGCACAACCCAAAAGGCATTACAGTGTATTCATATAAACCGTATCTAGTACGAAATGCAGTTAACCATTCATCCCCTGCCCTCATCCTAATCAGATTGTAAGCACCTCTGAGGTCAAGTTTAGTAAAAACTGTGGCACCTTGTAAACGTTCAATAAGTTCAGGTATGAGGGGCAGGGGGTATCTGTTCTTTTTTGTGCATTTGTTCAACTGCCTATAATCAATGATGGGTCTAAGACTGCCATCCTTGTGTTTTACAAAGAACATTGCTGCAGCTGCAGAGGATGTGGAAGGTCTAATAAAGCCTTTTTTCAAGTTATCATCTAAATATTCTTTTAAATGGTTTAATTCTGGCTGTGACAATGGATATATATGTCCATATGGTATGGAGCTTCCAGGTATAAGATCAATAGGACAATCATAGTCTCTGTGTGGAGGTAAAGACTCAGCCTCCTTTTTATCAAAAACATCAGCAAATTCACTATAACATTCTGGTAACTTATGTTCAGTGATATGACAAAGTGTGTGTACCCCAAAACAGGATTGTTTACAGTGGTTTGAATCAAAAACTACTGATGCTGTGGACCACGATATAGTGGGATTATGCTTTATTAACCAATTCAGTCCAAGGATTAATGGATAGACAGAAGAAGGAAGAACATCAAAACAAATAAGCTCTGTGTGTCCTGAAGGGGTAACAACTTTGAGTGGGATAGTGTGGTGAGTTATGGGACCAGAGCTAAAGAATGAACCGTCAACCAGACGAATAGCTAAAGCAACACTCTTCTTTATTAGTGGGATGTGATTATTAACAACAAAAGTGTTATCAGCAAAATTCCCAGAAGCCCCAGAGTCAATTATGGCCTGAACGTTTATCTTCTGATGGGACCACTGTAGGGAGACATAAATAGATAGATGAGATTTTATGCTGTCAACCAAATTAACAGTATGGTCATTGGACGAAGTCTTACCCTTCTTTTGTCGAATCAGAGAGGGACAGTGCCTAACAGCATGGTTCTTTTCAGCACAGTATAGACATAGGTTTAGTAGCTTACGCCTAGCTTTCTCCTCAGGTCTCAAGGGTCCCCTAATAACTGCAACATCCATGGGTTCTTCTATGGGTCTAGTGAATGCTGTGGGAGGTGTTGAGTGATGATAATTGGGGTTTCTTCTGGGGGTAGTCTCTGAATAGGATCTCTCTGACTTCCTTTCCCTAAGCCGACAATCTATGCCAATAGAGAGAGTCATCAATTCATCCAAGTCCTCTGGAATCACACCCCTTGCTAATTCATCCTTAACTGCATCATTGAGTCCCAAACGGAACTGATTGCGTAGAGCAGGAATATTCCACAGGGTGTCAGGAGCCCATCTTTTAAATTCAGTAATGTAGTCTTCTACCATTCTTTTGCCCTGTCTTAGAGACCTAATGGCAGTTTCAGCAGTATTTTTTCTATTGTGATCTTCATATAAAAGAGACATTGCAGAAAAAAAATCTTCTAGTGAATTTAGGATAGGATCATTTTTTTCATAGAAAGCATTGGCCCAAGACCTGGCCTCACCTCTGAGAAATGAAATTACAGTTAGAACTCTAATCCTGTCAGTTGGGTATGACTTAGGTTTCAAAGTAAAAAGCAGAGTGCAGGAATTCCTGAAATCCCTAAACATAGCTCTGTCCCCAGAGAACTTTTCAGGTGGACTAACAATGGGTTCTGGACATGACTCAACATTAGTAGTTTTGTTTGCAAGATGATCATTAATAAAAAAATTTATACTCTGATTCTCTAGTTGTATATCCCTTAAACCTTGAATCATGTGATCCATACTCTGAGCTAAAGAACCAACTCTCCTGGACAGTTCACTTACATCCATGATTTTAGCTGTTAGTCGTATTCCTTTTTTAGGGCTTGGTAATATGTAAGGATATGTTTAGTTGTTTTTATAGAACACTACAATTACAGCCCCTGCTTTATGCAGGACCACTCAGTCTCACACCTTACCTCGGATTCCCACAGATTTAACTTAAGGGAACCCTGATATGCTCATTGATCTGAGGGTCACTACAGCAGGGTTGCTGAGTGAAACCGGAACCTTCACGCAACAATAAATGCTTAAGGCAGAAAAGAGAGTAAGTCTTATAGGATTGACTGCAGCAGGTGCCTTAATTCAAACAGAGTTGCAATGGAAATAGTTTATGCAGCAGGCTTTAACAAACACACTGAAGTTAACACAGTACTTTGATAAGTGAATAAATCAACCTCTGGTCATTTTGTAAATCATACTTTGATAATGAATATTAATACTTTGCAGAGTTGTTCAATCAGAGTAATATAAGCTGTGGTAAACTTGAGGAAACAGTTATAGTTTAAGTTAGAGCAAACAGTTCATTTCAAGCACAATAGAGGTTAATTGCGAAAAGTTTGAATTATGCTTATGCAATCCGATAATGAATAATGGTACTTTGTAATAATCTTTGTCACAGTTATTTGTTTGTAAAATGGTAAATAGCAGTAAAAAGGTTTAGTGCATATTTGATATCTGAAGCGAATATGGAAATCCAGCAAGTGAGCGTTCCACAATATATAGCAAGTGAAGGAAAAATGAGGTTGCAGCAATACACACAGTTCATAGAATGCAATATATATAGACTAGAAATATTGTAGATGATATTAGCACATAGCGATACAGTTACCACACAGCAACAAGTCCTAGGAGTATCGCAGAAAGCCTGGCAGAGATCCGCGGCGGGAGAATGAGGAGCGTGACGTCACACGCTGCAGGGGAACAACCTCACTACAGGAGAGAGACTGAGAAATCTCTTAGTGAACAAACGGAGTAAATCTTCAAGCACAAAAGAGAATCTGCAAGTTGATTCAAATAAGCAGATACTCATGGGGAGCAATAAGTTGAGAATACAAAGTAGTATAAACGGCTAGGTCTCTTCTGAAGCAGCTTCACACTGAGCAACAAATTACCAAGCAATGAGTTCTGTTGGGAGGAGCCTTAAATAGGGGTAGTGAGTTGACATCCTTAAAGGCACAGTAGGAAAAGAGATAAATCCCTGACAACCCATCTGATCCCTTTAATTGTTTTGTTGTACTACCCTCTGTTTACAGCGCTGCGGAATCTGTTGGCGCTCTACAAATAACCGATAATAATAATAATACAGAACTGTTCATTAAATGAAAAATTCTTATCCAAATTAGTCTTCTGCACCATGTGTTAAATGCAGTCCTAATTTGCAGTAATTCAATTTTTTTTGGACTACGGCCCATTAGGATTTCCTAGAAGAGCAAATTATGAAGTGGATCACATTACAATATTATATTTTAGCTTTAAAGCTTCTTATAATATGGAAATACCTATTTTCAAACAGCATGAATGACCTAATACTTATGAGGAAAGGGGTAGCCTTTAACTTCATATTACAGAATATGTGTTTGAATAAGATTTTTTTCTTTTAGTATATGGCAGTAGGAGTTATGTTTTAATTACCCTCTGTAGTGATGTAGGATGTTCAGGGAATGTGCTCTAAAACTATATATTCTCTTTTCCCCCCAAATGTGATTAATTCTATATTGTGGTAGCACTAGAACATTTTTCTGTTTCCCATCTATTCCTGATTAGGTCATCCGTTTAGGCTGATCTGGGAAATTTACAGTAGTTGTCTGATGGGCAAGTGATATATGCAGCTCAATAATCTGACATCTGAGGTTATAAAACAAGATTTGGAGTCACTGCTCTAGGAACACAGGAATTTCTAGTTTAGTTAAAGCAGTGAGCAGCATCCACTATCTTTAACAGCGGCTGTATTTAACTTAATTTAATGATTTTGTTTTAAACATTTATCTCACAAACACATTATGAAGATTTATCATTCCTTAGCCAAATAACGTAACTAAGATAGGACCATATTACAAGTGGTGTGCTATTTAGCGCTTTCGCATGTGCGCTAACTTCAGGACTTAGAATAATGCAGTCGCGCTAACTTCTTCTCCCCATAGACTTTAATTGATAGTGCAAACTGGAAAACATTTTTTTGTAATAATTATATTACTTTTATTAGATATTGTGTATTTGAGTGTAACACTTTTTATTTTAATGTATTTATTTAGGGCCAGATTACGAGTGGTGTGCTAACAGTTATGCACAAGCAAAAAGGGGTTTATCACGGGTGTTTATGTGTGTCGGGTTTAGCACTCGCATTTCAAGTTGAAAGTAAATTCAAACACGTGAGCACAATCACAATTTATGATAGAATGATTACTGCGTCCTCTGAGCTCTGGTTGACTGTTACACGAAACAAAAAAGTATCACAAAACACATCAAAAATTCATTAAAAAGTACAGTTACACTCATAATAACACTATCTTATAATAAAATATTTAAAGAAAAAAATACACAAAAAAGTTATAGTGGCTCAAAGATTTGAGGTCTCAGATGTTAGGAAAAAAAATGCAGGCTAAATGCTTTAACATAGTTATACATACATATACATGTCTAAATATGTATATGTATGTATGTATAAAGAAAATTACTAGAGATATAACTGACTTTAATCAGAATAGGGTCTATATTTGGGAAAACAGGATGAGAAGTCTAGGAATCTAGGAATAGGTATGCTAGACAGAGGTGGCAAAATAATAACAAGAATACATCCAACAAAAATACGCCTGGCAATACAGGCTCAGGAGATAACTCTGACTACACTGAACTAAAGAAAAAAGACACACACACCAAAACAGACAATACAGTTAAATCTATTTTAAAGTCCCAAAGGCAACCTAAAAAAATGACGCTCACTTAAGGAATGCTGATAAAGAAATGGAAAGGCACACATTGAGCAAAAAGAGGCTGCTTCTAGGGTGGTAACTAGACATAGAACAAGCTATTATGCTATTGTTCGTTCCCAGGTTGAGCGCTTCTCTCTTTTAATGTATGCAAATTATGACACTTAGGGAAGTCTCCCTAAGTGTGATGCGGGAATCCAGACGTGGACCCGTTGCTCAGTGTGCCTAGAGGGATATGGCTGCACCTCACTGACGAGGCCCACAATAGGCCGAAACGTACGTCTGGGGTTTTGCTGTTTCTCTTGTTCAGAAAGGGATTGCCTGGTATTTCGGGGCTGGACTGTACTGTGAAGTCAGGATCAGACTGATATGCTACAGGAAAGTTCTTTTCTGTGAAAGGCACACATTGAGCAAAAAGAGGCTGCTTCTAGGGTGGTAACTAGCCATAGAACAAGCTATTATGCTATTGTTCGTTCCCAGGTTGAGCGCTTCTCTCTTTTAATGTATGCAAATTATGATACTTAGGGAAGTCTCCCTAAGTGTGATGCGGGAATCCAGACGTGGACCCGTTGCTCAGTGTGCCTAGAGGGATATGGCTGCACCTCACTGACGAGGCCCACAATAGGCCGAAACGTACGTCTGGGGTTTTGCTGTTTCTCTTGTTCAGAAAGGGATTGCCTGGTATTTCGGGGCTGGACTGTACTGTGAAGTCAGGATCAGACTGATATGCTACAGGAAAGTTCTTTTCTGTGAAAGGCACACATTGAGCAAAAAGAGGCTGCTTCTAGGGTGGTAACTAGCCATAGAACAAGCTATTATGCTATTGTTCGTTCCCAGGTTGAGCGCTTCTCTCTTTTAATGTATGCAAATTGTGACACTTAGGGAAGTCTCCCTAAGTGTGATGCGGGAATCCAGACGTGGACCCGTTGCTCAGTGTGCCTAGAGGGATATGGCTGCACCTCACTGACGAGGCCCACAATAGGCCGAAACGTACGTCTGGGGTTTTGCTGTTTCTCTTGTTCAGAAAGGGATTGCCTGGTATTTCGGGGCTGGACTGTACTGTGAAGTCAGGATCAGACTGATATGCTACAGGAAAGTTCTTTTCTGTGAAAGGCACACATTGAGCAAAAAGATGCTGCTTCTAGGGTGGTAACTAGCCATAGAACAAGCTATTATGCTATTGTTCGTTCCCAGGTTGAGCGCTTCTCTCTTTTAATGTATGCAAATTATGACACTTAGGGAAGTCTCCCTAAGTGTGATGCGGGAATCCAGACGTGGACCAATTGCTCAGTGTGCCTAGAGGGATATGGCTACACCTCACTGACGAGGCCCACAATAGGCCGAAACGTACATCTGGGGTTTTGCTGTTTCTCTTGTTCAGAAAGGGATTGCCTGGTATTTCGGGGCTGGACTGTACTGTGAAGTCAGGATCAGACTGATATGCTACAGGAAAGTTCTTTTCTGTGAAAGGCACACATTGAGCAAAAAGAGGCTGCTTCTAGGGTGGTAACTAGCCATAGAACAAGCTATTATGCTATTGTTCGTTCCCCAGGTTGAGCGCTTCTCTCTTTTAATGTATGCAAATTATGACACTTAGGGAAGTCTCCCTAAGTGTGATGCGGGAATCCAGACGTGGACCCGTTGCTCAGTGTGCCTAGAGGGATATGGCTGCACCTCACTGACGAGGCCCACAATAGGCCGAAACGTACGTCTGGGGTTTTGCTGTTTCTCTTGTTCAGAAAGGGATTGCCTGGTATTTCGGGGCTGGACTGTACTGTGAAGTCAGGATCAGACTGATATGCTACAGGAAAGTTCTTTTCTGTGAAAGGCACACATTGAGCAAAAAGAGGCTGCTTCTAGAGTGGTAACTAGCCATAGAACAAGCTATTATGCTATTGTTCGTTCCCAGGTTGAGCGCTTCTCTCTTTTAATGTATGCAAATTATGACACTTAGGGAAGTCTCTCTAAGTGTGATGCGGGGAATCCAGACGTGGACCCGTTGCTCAGTGTGCCTAGAGGGATATGGCTGCACCTCACTGACGAGGCCCACAATAGGCTGAAACGTACGTCTGGGGTTTTGCTGTTTCTCTTGTTCAGAAAGGGATTGCCTGGTATTTCGGGGCTGGACTGTACTGTGAAGTCAGGATCAGACTGATATGCTACAGGAAAGTTCTTTTCTGTGAAAGGCACACATTGAGCAAAAAGAGGCTGCTTCTAGGGTGGTAACTAGCCATAGAACAAGCTATTATGCTATTGTTCGTTCCCAGGTTGAGCGCTTCTCTCTTTTAATGTATGCAAATTATGACACTTAGGGAGTCTTCCCTAAGTGTGATGCGGGAATCCAGACGTGGACCCGTTGCTCAGTGTGCCTAGAGGGATATGGCTGCACCTCACTGACGAGGCCCACAATAGGCCGAAACGTATGTCTGGGGTTTTGCAGTTTCTCTTGTTCAGAAAGGGATTGCCTGGTATTTCGGGGCTGGACTGTACTGTGAAGTCAGGATCAGACTGATATGCTACAGGAAAGTTCTTTTCTGTGAAAGGCACACATTGAGCAAAAAGAGGCTGCTTCTAGAGTGGTAACTAGCCATAGAACAAGCTATTATGCTATTGTTCGTTCCCAGGTTGAGCGCTTCTCTCTTTTAATGTATGCAAATTATGACACTTAGGGAAGTCTCCCTAAGTGTGATGCGGGGAATCCAGACGTGGACCCGTTGCTCAGTGTGCCTAGAGGGATATGGCTGCACCTCACTGACGAGGCCCACAATAGGCCGAAACGTACGTCTGGGGTTTTGCTGTTTCTCTTGTTCAGAAAGGGATTGCCTGGTATTTCGGGGCTGGACTGTACTGTGAAGTCAGGATCAGACTGATATGCTACAGGAAAGTTCTTTTCTGTGAAAGGCACACATTGAGCAAAAAGAGGCTGCTTCTAGAGTGGTAACTAGCCATAGAACAAGCTATTATGCTATTGTTCGTTCCCAGGTTGAGCGCTTCTCTCTTTTAATGTATGCAAATTATGACACTTAGGGAAGTCTCTCTAAGTGTGATGCGGGAATCCAGACGTGGACCCGTTGCTCAGTGTGCCTAGAGGGATATGGCTGCACCTCACTGACGAGGCCCACAATAGGCTGAAACGTACGTCTGGGGTTTTGCTGTTTCTCTTGTTCAGAAAGGGATTGCCTGGTATTTCGGGGCTGGACTGTACTGTGAAGTCAGGATCAGACTGATATGCTACAGGAAAGTTCTTTTCTGTGAAAGGCACACATTGAGCAAAAAGAGGCTGCTTCTAGGGTGGTAACTAGCCATAGAACAAGCTATTATGCTATTGTTCGTTCCCAGGTTGAGTGCTTCTCTCTTTTAATGTATGCAAATTATGACACTTAGGGAAGTCTCCCTAAGTGTGATGCGGGAATCCAGACGTGGACCCGTTGCTCAGTGTGCCTAGAGGGATATGGCTGCACCTCACTGACGAGGCCCACAATAGGCCGAAACGTATGTCTGGGGTTTTGCAGTTTCTCTTGTTCAGAAAGGGATTGCCTGGTATTTCGGGGCTGGACTGTACTGTGAAGTCAGGATCAGACTGATATGCTACAGGAAAGTTCTTTTCTGTGAAAGGCACACATTGAGCAAAAAGAGGCTGCTTCTAGAGGTGGTAACTAGCCATAGAACAAGCTATTATGCTATTGTTCGTTCCCAGGTTGAGCGCTTCTCTCTTTTAATGTATGCAAATTATGACACTTAGGGAAGTCTCCCTAAGTGTGATGCGGGAATCCAGACGGGGACCCGTTGCTCAGTGTGCCTAGAGGGATATGGCTGCACCTCACTGACGAGGCCCACAATAGGCCGAAACGTACGTCTGGGGTTTTGCTGTTTCTCTTGTTCAGAAAGGGATTGCCTGGTATTTCGGGGCTGGACTGTACTGTGAAGTCAGGATCAGACTGATATGCTACAGGAAAGTTCTTTTCTGTGAAAGGCACACATTGAGCAAAAAGAGGCTGCTTCTAGGGTGGTAACTAGCCATAGAACAAGCTATTATGCTATTGTTCGTTCCCAGGTTGAGCGCTTCTCTCTTTTAATGTATGCAAATTATGACACTTAGGGAAGACTCCCTAAGTGTCATGCGGGAATCCAGACGTGGACCCGTTGCTCAGTGTGCCTAGAGGGATATGGCTGCACCTCACTGACGAGTCCCACAATAGGCCGAAACGTACGTCTGGGGTTTTGCTGTTTCTCTTGTTCAGAAAGGGATTGCCTGGTATTTCGGGGCTGGACTGTACTGTGAAGTCAGGATCAGACTGATATGCTACAGGAAAGTTCTTTTCTGTGAAAGGCACACATTGAGCAAAAAGAGGCTGCTTCTAGGGTGGTAACTAGCCATAGAACAAGCTATTATGCTATTGTTCGTTCCCAGGTTGAGCGCTTCTCTCTTTTAATGTATGCAAATTATGACACTTAGGGAAGTCTCTCTAAGTGTGATGCGGGAATCCAGACGTGGACCCGTTGCTCAGTGTGCCTAGAGGGATATGGCTGCACCTCACTGACGAGGCCCACAATAGGCCGAAACGTACGTCTGGGGTTTTGCTGTTTCTCTTGTTCAGAAAGGGATTGCCTGGTATTTCGGGGCTGGACTGTACTGTGAAGTCAGGATCAGACTGATATGCTACAGGAAAGTTCTTTTCTGTGAAAGGCACACATTGAGCAAAAAGAGGCTGCTTCTAGAGTGGTAACTAGCCATAGAACAAGCTATTATGCTATTGTTCGTTCCCAGGTTGAGCGCTTCTCTCTTTTAATGTATGCAAATTATGACACTTAGGGAAGTCTCTCTAAGTGTGATGCGGGAATCCAGACGTGGACCCGTTGCTCAGTGTGCCTAGAGGGATATGGCTGCACCTCACTGACGAGGCCCACAATAGGCTGAAACGTACGTCTGGGGTTTTGCTGTTTCTCTTGTTCAGAAAGGGATTGCCTGGTATTTCGGGGCTGGACTGTACTGTGAAGTCAGGATCAGACTGATATGCTACAGGAAAGTTCTTTTCTGTGAAAGGCACACATTGAGCAAAAAGAGGCTGCTTCTAGGGTGGTAACTAGCCATAGAACAAGCTATTATGCTATTGTTCGTTCCCAGGTTGAGCGCTTCTCTCTTTTAATGTATGCAAATTATGACACTTAGGGAAGTCTCCCTAAGTGTGATGCGGGAATCCAGACGTGGACCCGTTGCTCAGTGTGCCTAGAGGGATATGGCTGCACCTCACTGACGAGGCCCACAATAGGCCGAAACGTATGTCTGGGGTTTTGCAGTTTCTCTTGTTCAGAAAGGGATTGCCTGGTATTTCGGGGCTGGACTGTACTGTGAAGTCAGGATCAGACTGATATGCTACAGGAAAGTTCTTTTCTGTGAAAGGCACACATTGAGCAAAAAGAGGCTGCTTCTAGAGTGGTAACTAGCCATAGAACAAGCTATTATGCTATTGTTCGTTCCCAGGTTGAGCGCTTCTCTCTTTTAATGTATGCAAATTATGACACTTAGGGAAGTCTCCCTAAGTGTGATGCGGGAATCCAGACGTGGACCCGTTGCTCAGTGTGCCTAGAGGGATATGGCTGCACCTCACTGACGAGGCCCACAATAGGCCGAAACGTACGTCTGGGGTTTTGCTGTTTCTCTTGTTCAGAAAGGGATTGCCTGGTATTTCGGGGCTGGACTGTACTGTGAAGTCAGGATCAGACTGATATGCTACAGGAAAGTTCTTTTCTGTGAAAGGCACACATTGAGCAAAAAGAGGCTGCTTCTAGAGTGGTAACTAGCCATAGAACAAGCTATTATGCTATTGTTCGTTCCCAGGTTGAGCGCTTCTCTCTTTTAATGTATGCAAATTATGACACTTAGGGAAGTCTCTCTAAGTGTGATGCGGGAATCCAGACGTGGACCCGTTGCTCAGTGTGCCTAGAGGGATATGGCTGCACCTCACTGACGAGGCCCACAATAGGCTGAAACGTACGTCTGGGGTTTTGCTGTTTCTCTTGTTCAGAAAGGGATTGCCTGGTATTTCGGGGCTGGACTGTACTGTGAAGTCAGGATCAGACTGATATGCTACAGGAAAGTTCTTTTCTGTGAAAGGCACACATTGAGCAAAAAGAGGCTGCTTCTAGGGTGGTAACTAGCCATAGAACAAGCTATTATGCTATTGTTCGTTCCCAGGTTGAGTGCTTCTCTCTTTTAATGTATGCAAATTATGACACTTAGGGAAGTCTCCCTAAGTGTGATGCGGGAATCCAGACGTGGACCCGTTGCTCAGTGTGCCTAGAGGGATATGGCTGCACCTCACTGACGAGGCCCACAATAGGCCGAAACGTATGTCTGGGGTTTTGCAGTTTCTCTTGTTCAGAAAGGGATTGCCTGGTATTTCGGGGCTGGACTGTACTGTGAAGTCAGGATCAGACTGATATGCTACAGGAAAGTTCTTTTCTGTGAAAGGCACACATTGAGCAAAAAGAGGCTGCTTCTAGAGTGGTAACTAGCCATAGAACAAGCTATTATGCTATTGTTCGTTCCCAGGTTGAGCGCTTCTCTCTTTTAATGTATGCAAATTATGACACTTAGGGAAGTCTCCCTAAGTGTGATGCGGGAATCCAGACGGGGACCCATTGCTCAGTGTGCCTAGAGGGATATGGCTGCACCTCACTGACGAGGCCCACAATAGGCCGAAACGTACGTCTGGGGTTTTGCTGTTTCTCTTGTTCAGAAAGGGATTGCCTGGTATTTCGGGGCTGGACTGTACTGTGAAGTCAGGATCAGACTGATATGCTACAGGAAAGTTCTTTTCTGTGAAAGGCACACATTGAGCAAAAAGAGGCTGCTTCTAGGGTGGTAACTAGCCATAGAACAAGCTATTATGCTATTGTTCGTTCCCAGGTTGAGCGCTTCTCTCTTTTAATGTATGCAAATTATGACACTTAGGGAAGACTCCCTAAGTGTGATGCGGGAATCCAGACGTGGACCCGTTGCTCAGTGTGCCTAGAGGGATATGGCTGCACCTCACTGACGAGTCCCACAATAGGCCGAAACGTACGTCTGGGGTTTTGCTGTTTCTCTTGTTCAGAAAGGGATTGCCTGGTATTTCGGGGCTGGACTGTACTGTGAAGTCAGGATCAGACTGATATGCTACAGGAAAGTTCTTTTCTGTGAAAGGCACACATTGAGCAAAAAGAGGCTGCTTCTAGGGTGGTAACTAGCCATAGAACAAGCTATTATGCTATTGTTCGTTCCCAGGTTGAGCGCTTCTCTCTTTTAATGTATGCAAATTATGACACTTAGGGAAGTCTCCCTAAGTGTGATGCGGGAATCCAGACGTGGACCCGTTGCTCAGTGTGCCTAGAGGGATATGGCTGCACCTCACTGACGAGGCCCACAATAGGCCGAAACGTACGTCTGGGGTTTTGCTGTTTCTCTTGTTCAGAAAGGGATTGCCTGGTATTTCGGGGCTGGACTGTACTGTGAAGTCAGGATCAGACTGATATGCTACAGGAAAGTTCTTTTCTGTGAAAGGCACACATTGAGCAAAAAGAGGCTGCTTCTAGAGTGGTAACTAGCCATAGAACAAGCTATTATGCTATTGTTCGTTCCCAGGTTGAGCGCTTCTCTCTTTTAATGTATGCAAATTATGACACTTAGGGAAGTCTCTCTAAGTGTGATGCGGGAATCCAGACGTGGACCCGTTGCTCAGTGTGCCTAGAGGGATATGGCTGCACCTCACTGACGAGGCCCACAATAGGCTGAAACGTACGTCTGGGGTTTTGCTGTTTCTCTTGTTCAGAAAGGGATTGCCTGGTATTTCGGGGCTGGACTGTACTGTGAAGTCAGGATCAGACTGATATGCTACAGGAAAGTTCTTTTCTGTGAAAGGCACACATTGAGCAAAAAGAGGCTGCTTCTAGGGTGGTAACTAGCCATAGAACAAGCTATTATGCTATTGTTCGTTCCCAGGTTGAGCGCTTCTCTCTTTTAATGTATGCAAATTATGACACTTAGGGAAGTCTCCCTAAGTGTGATGCGGGAATCCAGACGTGGACCCGTTGCTCAGTGTGCCTAGAGGGATATGGCTGCACCTCACTGACGAGGCCCACAATAGGCCGAAACGTATGTCTGGGGTTTTGCAGTTTCTCTTGTTCAGAAAGGGATTGCCTGGTATTTCGGGGCTGGACTGTACTGTGAAGTCAGGATCAGACTGATATGCTACAGGAAAGTTCTTTTCTGTGAAAGGCACACATTGAGCAAAAAGAGGCTGCTTCTAGAGTGGTAACTAGCCATAGAACAAGCTATTATGCTATTGTTCGTTCCCAGGTTGAGCGCTTCTCTCTTTTAATGTATGCAAATTATGACACTTAGGGAAGTCTCCCTAAGTGTGATGCGGGAATCCAGACGTGGACCCGTTGCTCAGTGTGCCTAGAGGGATATGGCTGCACCTCACTGACGAGGCCCACAATAGGCCGAAACGTACGTCTGGGGTTTTGCTGTTTCTCTTGTTCAGAAAGGGATTGCCTGGTATTTCGGGGCTGGACTGTACTGTGAAGTCAGGATCAGACTGATATGCTACAGGAAAGTTCTTTTCTGTGAAAGGCACACATTGAGCAAAAAGAGGCTGCTTCTAGAGTGGTAACTAGCCATAGAACAAGCTATTATGCTATTGTTCGTTCCCAGGTTGAGCGCTTCTCTCTTTTAATGTATGCAAATTATGACACTTAGGGAAGTCTCTCTAAGTGTGATGCGGGAATCCAGACGTGGACCCGTTGCTCAGTGTGCCTAGAGGGATATGGCTGCACCTCACTGACGAGGCCCACAATAGGCTGAAACGTACGTCTGGGGTTTTGCTGTTTCTCTTGTTCAGAAAGGGATTGCCTGGTATTTCGGGGCTGGACTGTACTGTGAAGTCAGGATCAGACTGATATGCTACAGGAAAGTTCTTTTCTGTGAAAGGCACACATTGAGCAAAAAGAGGCTGCTTCTAGGGTGGTAACTAGCCATAGAACAAGCTATTATGCTATTGTTCGTTCCCAGGTTGAGTGCTTCTCTCTTTTAATGTATGCAAATTATGACACTTAGGGAAGTCTCCCTAAGTGTGATGCGGGAATCCAGACGTGGACCCGTTGCTCAGTGTGCCTAGAGGGATATGGCTGCACCTCACTGACGAGGCCCACAATAGGCCGAAACGTATGTCTGGGGTTTTGCAGTTTCTCTTGTTCAGAAAGGGATTGCCTGGTATTTCGGGGCTGGACTGTACTGTGAAGTCAGGATCAGACTGATATGCTACAGGAAAGTTCTTTTCTGTGAAAGGCACACATTGAGCAAAAAGAGGCTGCTTCTAGAGTGGTAACTAGCCATAGAACAAGCTATTATGCTATTGTTCGTTCCCAGGTTGAGCGCTTCTCTCTTTTAATGTATGCAAATTATGACACTTAGGGAAGTCTCCCTAAGTGTGATGCGGGAATCCAGACGGGGACCCGTTGCTCAGTGTGCCTAGAGGGATATGGCTGCACCTCACTGACGAGGCCCACAATAGGCCGAAACGTACGTCTGGGGTTTTGCTGTTTCTCTTGTTCAGAAAGGGATTGCCTGGTATTTCGGGGCTGGACTGTACTGTGAAGTCAGGATCAGACTGATATGCTACAGGAAAGTTCTTTTCTGTGAAAGGCACACATTGAGCAAAAAGAGGCTGCTTCTAGGGTGGTAACTAGCCATAGAACAAGCTATTATGCTATTGTTCGTTCCCAGGTTGAGCGCTTCTCTCTTTTAATGTATGCAAATTATGACACTTAGGGAAGACTCCCTAAGTGTGATGCGGGAATCCAGACGTGGACCCGTTGCTCAGTGTGCCTAGAGGGATATGGCTGCACCTCACTGACGAGGCCCACAATAGGCCGAAACGTACGTCTGGGGTTTTGCTGTTTCTCTTGTTCAGAAAGGGATTGCCTGGTATTTCGGGGCTGGACTGTACTGTGAAGTCAGGATCAGACTGATATGCTACAGGAAAGTTCTTTTCTGTGAAAGGCACACATTGAGCAAAAAGAGGCTGCTTCTAGGGTGGTAACTAGCCATAGAACAAGCTATTATGCTATTGTTCGTTCCCAGGTTGAGCGCTTCTCTCTTTTAATGTATGCAAATTATGACACTTAGGGAAGTCTCCCTAAGTGTGATGCGGGAATCCAGACGTGGACCCGTTGCTCAGTGTGCCTAGAGGGATATGGCTGCACCTCACTGACGAGGCCCACAATATGCCAAAACGTACGTCTGGGGTTTTGCTGTTTCTCTTGTTCAGAAAGGGATTGCCTGGTATTTCGGGGCTGGACTGTACTGTGAAGTCAGGATCAGACTGATATGCTACAGGAAAGTTCTTTTCTGTGAAAGGCACACATTGAGCAAAAAGAGGCTGCTTCTAGGGTGGTAACTAGCCATAGAACAAGCTATTATGCTATTGTTTGTTCCCAGGTTGAGCGCTTCTCTCTTTTAATGTAAAGAAATGGAAGAGGTTGAACAGGTTTTTCAGCTCCCTTCAGGAAACCTCACAAAAGGAGGAGGAGGGGGGCAGAAGGGGGGCTATTCCAAAAAAGAATCAATCCAGGTACCCACAGAGACAGGGGAGGAATTACACACAGGACAAGTACCGTCCATAACGACTTGCAATAGTGTGATAAATTTGACTGACTACTGCCTGAGTGATATTTAGCTTAAGATTTTGAACTATGGCCTAGGCTTTGTCCCATCCACAAGGTTCAATTTGTTTGAAACCCTGGATGTGAACAGACTCATTAGACCGTATACACTGAAAAAGTATTAATTTACTGATAGTAATTTGGAAGCTATTCCTGTTGCCAATGATGATTCTTCCAGCTTGTGCACTATTGATCCTCTTTTGGACTACTCTGAGATAAGAGATGTACACACTTTGGAACTCTTGGAACAGGAGAGTGATAATGCTCAATGTCTCATAAATTCACATATAGGATTTAAACCTTTAAAAGTCTTCTTTATATCCTGTCCAGTCTAGGGGTCACATTTTAACCAATTTTCAAAAAAGAGTTGAGTCAGACATAATAGAGTTGTCTAAACAACAGCCAAAGGGATATCCAAATTTAACTAAAGAGGAAAAGGCAGCCCTAGATTCATTGAGAAAGAATGAAAACTTGATCATTAAGGCAGCGGATAAAGGGGGCAGTGTTGTTGTCTGGGATATTTAGTCATATAAAAATGAAATTCTAAGACAAGTGAACAGCATTGATGACTATAGAACACTACCAGCCAATCCTACATGTAGGTTTCAGACAGAGCTAGCCTCATTGCCCGACGATGGTCTACACTAGGGGCATATTGATATTGTAATACATTTTATTTCTTGATGGTTAAGAATCCCATAACACAGATTTTCCATGTACTCCCAAAAGTTCATTAGTCCCTAGTGGCAGTTAAGGGAAGACCTATCATCTCTGGCATTGGTTCTCTGTGCGAGTAACTCTCAGAGTGGCTTGATAGCATCCTCCAACCACAGCTACCTCAGAAATACCAAGCATTTATTACAGAAAATAGCAAATATTGACTGGGACATAAACTATGGTTCACTGACCATGGATGTGGTATCCCTCTATTCGTCCATACCGTATGATATGGGCATAGAGGCTATAAATCATTTTTTGTATACTATGACTAGCTACTCAGCTGAGTTTGTTGAATATTTGTTATCTGTTACACGCTTTCTCCTAGCCAGACAGTGCCACACCTGCTATGCTTTTATTTGTGTGTGCCTTTCACTTTTAAACACCATTTGTTTGAAATAAAGACTTTTTATTCATAATCTCCAGGATTGCCGTATTTTCACTTTACACGCTTTCTCCTGACATACAACTACTTTTCCTTTGACAATACTTTTTTCCTGCAGACCTGTGGCTATGGGTGCTAAATTTGCCCCATCTTATACAAATCTTGTCATGGGGTGGTGGGAGGCCACACACATTTATGGTGATGCCAATTATTGTCACAAGGATATAGTGATTTATCATCGTTTGATTGATGATATTTTCTTTGTGTGATCAGGAGGAAGAAAAAAGTTGCTAATTTTGTTGAACAGTTGAACAATAATCCTTGGGGTTTAAAGTTCACTTTTGAATTTGAATATGAGAAAATCAACTATCTTGATGTGACTTTGGTAGCCATTACTGTTACTTGCAAAGTAGACACCACTATTTATAAGAAGCCTATTTCAGGCAACACCCTGTTGCATGGCAAAAGTTGCAATCCAAGGAGGGTCCATTATGCTATTGAAAAAGGTCAGTTCATTTGTACTAAATGGAATTGCTCTAACCAAAGAGATTATGAGAAATAGAGCCAGGACTTGGTAAATAGACTTACAGCAAGGGGCTACCACAGGGACAACATTATGAGAACCAAAACTGAGGTGGACAGAATAGATAGGAATACACTGTTAAAGGATGCAGATAAAAAGATAAATACATTGACAGCCTATCACCTTTGTTACACAGTATTCCACTGACTATGACAATATCTGTAAACATTTACCAATGCTCACAGCAGACAATCAATTACACAGTGTGGCTGAATTAGGTTCCCGTTTTTTGTACAGGAGAGGGACTACCATTGGTAACATTTTGTCACCCAGTGAGCTTTGTACAAGAAATACAGGTAGTGCTTGGCTAGAGAACAAAGGCATGTACAGGTGTGGCTATGGTCCCTGCATCCTGTGTAGCCACATTGATAAAAAAATATAGCTTTACTTGTTTAACTACTGTTAAGCAATTTTCTGTTGGGTCATGTGTGAACTGTGGGAGCAAAAATGTTGTGTACCTTATTTGGTGTAGTTGCAACAATAAGTAATATGTAGGATATACCACCCATGAGGTACAGGAGCGGATCAGACAACATTTGTCGGATATTAATAGATCAAAACTAAGCTCTGATTTAGCCAAACATTTTGTAAAGGTTCACTACAATGACAGTTCTTTGCTTAAATGGATAGTTATTAAACAAGTTAAGACCCCAAAATGGGGAGGAGATAAAACAAAGCTATTACACAAGAGGGAGGCATTCTGGATGTTTACCTTGGGGACAAGGGTACCAAAAGATTTTAATAGTATATATGACATGATTAATTATTTGGAATAAGATTCTTCTCCACTAATTAAAGCACCCAATAAATACTCTAAAAGGTCCAAGTCACTGTCACTGATCATCTAGTTTCTTAGTATATAATAGTAATGATGATGGCAATGATAATTATTTCTACAGTCACTTGAAGCCACCATTTATGGTTACATCTTTGTCATGTTTTATTTTGCACTTTATGCTCTGCTTTTTTATACATATTGTGTAATTAGTATCTAATGTCATTTTATTTTATACTCTTTTTTTCTATGATACATGACTGGTGTTCGTTATGAAACATGACAGATGTTTTCTATGAGAAGTGTTACTGTTACCATGATCATAGCTGTACACATAGAATTCATATCAGTTTATTTATTTACTACTTCTTATGCCCTCAAACTCACTACATATGCCCCCAAACTTGTATGCTAAGGATGATACTATGTTTGTATTCATTGCCCTAAGTGCATTTTTTGTTTTTTGTATTGTATTTTGTATTTTTTGTATACATATTTCTGTAATCTTTCCTAATTGTGCTCTGTGCCATGATGTTGCTACATTTCATGCATCATATATATATGACTGATATTTATTCAAGTATACTTAAGCATATTTAGTCAAGTTTATGTTTATGCACATTGTACTTTCATCCAGCGCATTATTGGTTAAAGTAGGCAGTATTTGTTAGTAATGATGCCATTGGTTACACAGTGTATTATTATTAACAGGTATTTGTAGAGCTCCAACAGATTCTGCAGCGCTGTAAACATAGTTGGTATACTGGATAACAATTATTTCTAGGGATTTATAGGGATCAAATGAGTAGAGGGCCCTGCCGAGAGTTGCACTTTTGAAGTCGGCTCTTATGAAGGCGATGCACAAACAGCTGGGCTCATTGGCTTACATTCTAAGGGGTTCAAGGGGAAAGCAATGGAGTTAGGAAAGGTTAGTGTTGGTTGTATGCGTCCCTGAATAGTAGAGTCTTTAGGGAGCGCTTGAAGCTGTTAAAACTAGTGGAGAGTCTTGTGGAGCGAGGCAGAAAGTTCCACAGGATGGGGGCCAGTCTGGAGAAGTCCTGTAAACAGGAATGTAAGGAACTAACAAGAGAGGAGGAGAGTAGGAGATTGTGACCCCAAGATATCGGGAAAGCGGAGTAGGGGTAATGATGGAATTATCATCAGTTATAGAAAATTGGGGGGTTGAGATATTGGAAGAAGGGGGAAAAATAAGGATTTCAGTTTTGGAGAGATTTAGCTTAAGGAAGTGAGAGGGCATCCAAGATGAGATATGAGAAAGACAGTTAGTGGCACGGGTTAGTAAGGAAGGAGGTAGGTCTGGTGCAGAGAGGTAGATTCGGGTGTCATCAGCATACACATTATATTAAAACCCATGGGACTTTATTAAGGAACCTAATTATGACGTATAGATTTAAAAGAGAAGGGGACCAAGGACAGAGCCTTGAGGTACCCCAAAAGAAAGTGATAAGGGGCAGTGGATGCTCCAGAAAAGGCTACACTAAAGGTACGGTTAGATAGATATGAAGAGAACCACAAGAGAGCTGTGTCACAGATGCTGAAGGATTGAAGGGTTTGGAGCAAAAGAGGGTGGTCAACAGTGTCAAAGGCTGCAGACAGATCAAGGAGGATAAGCAGAGAGAAGTGGCCTTTGGATTTTGCAGGTAACCTTGAAAATTGCTGTCTCTGTGGAGTGATGGGGACTGCAGCGGGTCAAGAAGGGAGTATAGTGTAAGGAAATGGGATAGACATGCATATACTAGCGTTTCAAGGAGCTATGAGGCAAAAGAGGGAGTAGGGAAATAGGATGGTAGTTGGATGGGGAGGTTGGATTGAGGTAAGATTTTTTGAGGATAGGTGTGACCAGTGCATGTTTTAGAGATGAGGAAAATATACCAGTGCTGAGGGAGAGGTTGAAAATATGTATGAGTATGGGGGTGAGGGGAGAAGAGAGGTAGGGGAGTAGCTGTGAGGGGATAGGGTCGAGGGGAAGGGTAGTGAGGTGGGAGAACAGTATAAGGGCAGAAACTTCTACCTCGGTAACAGGGGCAAAAGAGCTAAATTTAAGGGTATTTGGGTTTTGAATGATTGTAAGCTTTTGAGGGGGTTGGAGATTGGTAGTAAGTTGAGAGGTGATTTCATTTCTGATGGAGTAAATTTTGTAAGTGAAGTGGCTGGAAAAATATTGAGCTGAGAGAGAAGTTGTATTAGGAGGTGGGGGTGGGCAGAGAAGAGTATTAAACGTGGAAAACAGACGTTTTGGGTTAGAGGAAAGAGTAGAGATGAGATTATAGAAGTATTGTTGCTTATAAAGATTAAGGCCAGAATAGTAGGAGTTCAGGATGAACTTGTAGGGAAGAAAGTCAGCTGAACTCCGAGATCTCCTGCATTGTAGCCCTTTGCAGTCAATTAGATGGAAACATGAAAAATCATATTTATGCAATATTCATATTTAAAGTGACAGTCAACACCAGAATTTTTGTTGTTTAAAAATAAAGATAATCCCTTTATTACCCACTCCCCAGTTTTGCATAAACAACACTGTTATAGAAATACACTTTTTACTTCTGTGATTACCTTGTATCTATGCTTCTGCAAACTGCCCCCTTATTTCAGTTCTTTTGACAGACTTGCATTTTAGCTCACTCAAGGCTAACTTCACGTGCATGAGCTCAATGTTATCTATATGAAACACATGAACTAATGCCCTCTAGTGGTCAAAATGTATTCAGATTAGAGGCAGTCTTCAAGGTCTAAGAAATTAGCATATGAACCTCCTAGGTTTAGCTTTCAACTAAGAATACCAAGAGAACAAAGCAAAATTGGTGATAAGTAAATTGGAAAGTTGTTTAAAATTACATTCCCTATTTAAATCATTAAAGTTTTTTTTGGACTTGACTGTCCCTTTAATAAAGTATCATACTGTGTATTTCTCTTGTTAAGTGTATCCAGTCCACGGATCATCCATTACTTATGGGATATTAACTCCTCCCCAACAGGAAGTGCAAGAGGATTCACCCAGCAGAGCTGCTATATAGCTCCTCCCCTAACTGCCATTACCAGTCATTCTCTTGCACCCAACGAATAGATAGGATGTGTGAGAGGACTGTGGTGATTATACTTAGTTTCATACCTTCAATCAAAAGTTTGTTATTTTATAATAGCACCGGAGTGTGTTATTCCTTCTCTGGTAGAATTTGAAGAAGAATCTACCTGAGTTTTTCTATGATTTGAGCCGGAGTAGTTAAGATCATATTGCTGTTTCTCGGCCATCTGAGGAGAGGTAAACTTCAGATCAGGGGACAGCGGGCAAATTAATCTGCAAAGAGGTATGTAGCAGCTTATTATTTTCTGACAATGGAATTGATGAGAAAATTCTGCCATACCGATATAATGTAAACTCAGCCTTAAATGCAGTAGCAGCAACTGGTATCAGGCTGTCATGTATGTATATTTTACACTTCAGTATTCTGGGGAATGGCACTTCACTGGAATTATACTGTATGCATAAAACTTTAGCCTAATTTGCAGGGACTAGCAACAGGCTTTTTAATAACACTCAATTTATTAATGTTAAACGTTTTTTGCTGGCATGTAAAATCGTTTAATTTTCTGAGGTACTGGGTGAAAAAATGTTTTGGGCACTATTTTTTTCCACTTGGCAGTCGTTTTATTTAATTTATGACAGTTTACTGATCTCTCTCACTGTTATGTGTGAGGGGGAGGGGCCTTTTTTGGCGCTTTTGCTACGCATCAAAAAATTCAGTCAGAAGTTTATTGTCTTCCCTGCATGATCCGGTTCATCTCTACAGAACTCAGGGGTCTTCAAAACTTGTTTTGAGGGAGGTAATCACTCACAGCAGAGCTGTGAGATTGTAGTTGACTGTGATAAAAAAACGTTTATTTCTGTATTTTTTTTTTTTTTTCTGCTATCAGGGTTAGTTATCCTTTGCTAATGGGAGCAATCCTTTGCTAAAATTGTGTTTTTTACAAAGATTTGATGCTATAACTTTTCAGTTTATTAATTTTCAACTGTCATAACTTTTTCTGTGCTTCTTATAGGCACAGTACGTTTTCATATTATAGTAAATTACTTGAAAAGTATTTCCAAGTTGCTAGTTTATTTGCTAGTGTGTTAAACATGTCTGATTCAGAGGAAGATATCTGTGCTATATGTGCTAAAGCCAAAGTGGAGCCCAATAGAAATTTATGTACTAACTGTATTGATGCTACTTTAAATAAAAGTCAATCTGTACAAATTGAACATATTTCACCAAACAACGAGGGGAGAGTTATGCCGACTAACTCGCCTCACGTGTCAGTACCTGCATCTCCCGCTCGGGAGGTGCGTGATATTGTAGCGCCGAGTACATCTGGGTGGCCATTACAAATCACATTACAGGATATGGCTACTGTTATGACTGAAGTTTTGGCTAAATTACCAGAACTAAGAGGTAAGCGTGATCACTCTGGGGTGAGAACAGAGTGCGCTGATAATATTAGGGCCATGTCAGACACTGCGTCACAATTTGCAGAACATGAGGACGGAGAGCTTCATTCTGCGGGTGACGGTTCTGATCCAAACAAACTGGATTCAGATATTTCAAATTTTAAATTTAAGCTGGAAAACCTCCGTGTATTACTAGGGGAGGTGTTAGCGGCTCTGAATGATTGTAACACAGTTGCAATACCAGAGAAAATGTGTAGGTTGGATAAATATTTTGCGGTACCGGCGAGTACTGACGCTTTTCCTATACCTAAGAGACTTACTGAAATTGTTACTAAGGAGTGGGATAGACCCGGTGTGCCGTTCTCACCCCCTCCGATATTTAGAAAGATGTTTCCAATAGACGCCACCACACGGGACTTATGGCAAACGGTCCCTAAGGTGGAGGGAGCAGTTTCTACTTTAGCTAAGCGTACCACTATCCCGGTGGAGGATAGCTGTGCCTTTTCATATCCAATGGATAAAAAGTTAGAGGGTTACCTTAAGAAAATGTTTGTTCAACAAGGTTTTATATTGCAACCTCTTGCATGCATTGCGCCTGTCACGGCTGCAGCAGCATTTTGGTTTGAGTCTCTGGAAGAGACACTTGAATCAGCTCCATTAGATGAGATTACACACAAGCTTAAAGCCCTTAAGTTAGCTAACTCATTTATTTCAGATGCCGTAGTACATTTAACTAAACTTACGGCTAAAAATTCCGGATTCGCCATTCAGGCACGCAGAGCACTGTGGCTAAAATCCTGGTCAGCTGACGTTACTTCTAAATCTAAATTGCTTAATATACTTTTCAAAGGGCAGACCTTATTCGGGCCCGGGTTGAAATAAATTATCGCTGACATTACAGGAGGTAAAGGCCATGCCCTGCCTCAAGACAGAGCCAAACCTAAGGCTAGACAGTCTAATTTTCGTTCCTTTCGTAATTTCAAAGCAGGAGCAGCATCAACTTCCTCTGCACCAAAACAGGAAGGAGCTGTTGCTCGCTACAGACAAGGCTGGAGACCTAACCAGTCCTGGAACAAGGGCAAGCAGGCCAGGAAACCTGCTGCTGCCCCTAAGACAGCATGAATCGAGGGCCCCCGATCCGGGAACGGATCTAGTGGGGGGCAGACTTTCTCTCTTCGCCCAGGCTTGGGCAAGAGATGTCAAGGATCCCTGGGCGTTAGAGATCATATCTCAGGGATACCTTCTAGACTTCAAATTCTCTCCCCCAAGAGGGAGATTTCATCTGTCAAGGTTGTCAAGAAACCAAATAAAGAAAGAGGCGTTTCTACGCTGCGTACAAGATCTTTTATTAATGGGAGTGATCCATCCGGTTCCGCGGTCGGAACAAGGACAAGGGTTTTACTCAAATCTGTTTGTGGTTCCCAAAAAAGAGGGAACTTTCAGGCCAATCTTGGATTTAAAGATCCTAAACAAATTCCTAAGAGTTCCATCGTTCAAAATGGAAACTATTCGGACAATTTTACCCATGATCCAAAAGGGTCAGTACATGACCACAGTGGATTTAAAGGATGCTTACCTTCACATACCGATTCACAAAGATCATTACCGGTATCTAAGGTTTGCCTTTCTAGACAGGCATTACCAGTTTGTAGCTCTTCCATTCGGATTGGCTACGCCTACGAGAATCTTCACAAAGGTTCTGGGTGCTCTTCTGGCGGTACTAAGACCGCGAGGAATTGCGGTAGCTCCGTACCTAGACGACATTCTGATACAAGCTTCAAGCTTTCAATCTGCCAAGTCTCATACAGAGTTAGTACTGGCATTTCTAAGGTCGCATGGATGGAAGGTGAACGAAAAGAAGAGTTCTCTCTTTCCACTCACAAGAGTTCCCTTCTTGGGGACTCTTATAGATTCTGTAGAAATGAAGATTTACCTGACAGAAGACAGGTTAACAAAGCTTCAAAATGCATGCCGTGTCCTTCATTCCATTCAACACCCGTCAGTAGCTCAATGCATGGAGGTGATCGGCTTAAGGGTAGCAGCAATGGACATAGTACCCTTTGCACGCCTACATCTCAGACCGCTGCAATTGTGCATGCTAAGTCAGTGGAATGGGGATTACTCAGACTTGTCCCCTACTCTGAATCTGGATCAAGAGACCAGAAATTCTCTTCTATGGTGGCTTTCTCGGCCACATCTGTCCAGGGTGATGCCATTCAGCAGGCCGGTCTGGACAATTGTAACAACAGACGCCAGCCTACTAGGTTGGGGCGCTGTCTGGAATTCTCTGAAGGCTCAGGGACAATGGAATCAGGAGGAGAGTCTCCTACCAATAAACATTCTGGAATTGAGAGCAGTTCTCAATGCCCTTCTGGCTTGGCCCCAGTTAACAACTCGGGGGTTCATCAGGTTTCAGTCGGACAACATCACAACTGTAGCTTACATCAACCATCAGGGAGGGACAAGAAGCTCCCTAGCAATGATGGAAGTATCAAAGATAATTCGCTGGGCAGAGTCTCACTTTTGCCACCTGTCAGCAATCCACATCCCGGGAGTGGAGTACTGGGAGGCGGATTTCTTTAGTCGTCAGACTTTTCATCCGGGGGAGTGGGAACTTCATCCGGAGGTCTTTGCCCAAATACTTCGACGTTGGGGCAAACCAGAGATAGATCTCATGGCGTCTCGACAGAACGCCAAGCTTCCTCGTTACGGGTCCAGATCCAGGGATCCGGGAGCGGTTCTGATAGATGCTTTGACAGCACCTTGGACCTTCGGGATGGCTTATGTGTCTCCACCCTTCCCGATGCTTCCTCGATTGATTGCCAGAATCAAACAGGAGAGAGCATCAGTGATTCTAATAGCGCCTGCATGGCCACGCAGGACTTGGTATGCAGATCTAGTGGACATGTCATCCTGTCCACCTTGGTCGCTACCTCTGAAACAGGACCTTCTGATCCAGGGTCCCTTCAAACATCAAAATCTAATTTCTCTGAAGCTGGCTGCTTGGAAATTGAACGCTTGATTTTATCAAAACGTGGTTTTTCTGAGTCAGTTATTGATACCTTAATACAGGCTAGGAAGCCTGTTACCAGAAAGATTTACCATAAGATATGGCGCAAATACTTATATTGGTGCGAATCCAAGAGTTACTCATGGAGTAAGGTTAGGATTCTGAGGATATTGTCTTTTCTACAAGAAGGTTTAGAAAAGGGTTTATCCGCTAGTTCCTTAAAGGGACAGATTTCAGCTCTGTCCATTCTTTTACACAAACGTCTGTCAGAAGTTCGGGACGTTCAAGCTTTTTGTCAGGCTTTAGCTAGGATCAAGCCTGTGTTTAAAACTGTTGCTCCACCATGGAGTTTGAACTTAGTTCTTAATGTTTTACAGGGGGTTCCGTTTGAACCCCTTCATTCCATTGATATCAAGTTGTTATCTTGGAAAGTTCTGTTTTTAATGGCGATTTCCTCGGCTCGAAGAGTCTCTGAGTTATCTGCCTTACATTGTGATTCTCCTTATCTGATTTTTCATTCAGACAAGGTAGTTCTGCGTACTAAACCTGGGTTCCTACCTAAGGTGGTCACTAACAGGAATATCAATCAAGAGATTGTGGTTCCATCTTTGTGTCCTAATCCTTCTTCGAAAAAGGAACGTCTGCTACACAATCTAGATGTAGTCCGTGCCCTGAAATTTTATCTACAGGCAACTAAGGATTTTCGACAAACGTCTTCCCTGTTTGTCGTTTGTTCTGGTCAGAGGAGAGGTCAAAAAGCTTCGGCTACCTCTCTCTCCTTTTGGCTTCGTAGCATAATACGGTTAGCCTATGAGACTGCTGGACAGCAGCCTCCTGAAAGAATTACAGCACATTCTACTAGAGCTGTGGCTTCCACTTGGGCCTTTAAGAATGAGGCTTCTGTTGAACAGATTTGCAAGGCTGCAACTTGGTCTTCTCTTCATACTTTTTCCAAATTTTACAAATTTGACACTTTTGCTTCTTCGGAGGCTGTTTTTGGGAGAAAGGTTCTTCAGGCAGTGGTTCCTTCCGTATAAAGAGCCTGCCTGTCCCTCCCGTCATCCGTGTACTTTAGCTTTGGTATTGGTATCCCATAAGTAATGGATGATCCATGGACTGGATACACTTAACAAGAGAAAACATAATTTATGCTTACTTGATAAATTTATTTCTCTTGTAGTGTATCCAGTCCATGGCCCGCCCTGTCACTTTAAGGCAGGTAATTTTTCCATTAAACTACAGTCACCACTGCACCCTATGGTTTTCCTTTCTCTGCATGTTTTCGGTCGAATGACTGATAATGGCAGTTAGGGGAGGAGCTATATAGCAGCTCTGCTGGGTGAATCCTCTTGCACTTCCTGTTGGGGAGGAGTTAATATCCCATAAGTAATGGATGATCCGTGGACTGGATACACTACAAGAGAAATAAATTTATCAGGTAAGCATAAATTATGTTTTTCTGTAAATATTTCACATTCCGATGTTCTGCACATAGTAGAATATGTTCTAAGTAGTTATAAATAGATAGCGTTAGTAGTGTACAAACGTAAAACCAAATACTGATACGCTAAGCTCCGTTTTGCTGCCCAAATCTAAACACTAGCGCCTAGATTTAGAGTTTTGCGGCCAAAGGGGTGCGTTAGCTACGCTGGCTTTTTTTCTCCCGCACCTTTTAAATACCGCTGGTATTTAGAGTTCACAGAATGGCTGCGTTAGGCTCCAAAAAAGGAGCGTAGAGCATATTTACCCCAACTTCAACTCTCGATACCAGCGGTGCTTACGGACGCGGCCAGCTTCAAAATCGTGCTCGTGCACGATTCCCCCATAGAAAACAATGGGGCTGTTTGAGCTGAAAAAAAACCTAACACCTGCAAAAAAGCCGCGTTCAGCTCCTAACGCAGCCCCATTGTTTTCTATGGGGAAACACTTCCTACGTCTGCACCTAACACTCTAACATGTACCCCGAGTCTAAACACCCCTAACCTTACACTTATTAACCCCTATTCTGCCGCCCCCGCTATCGCTGACACCTGCATATTTTTTTAACCCCTAATCTGCCGCTCCGTAAACCGCCGCTACTTGCATTATCCCTATGTACCCCTAATCTGCTGCCCCTAACACCGCCAACCCCTATATTATATTTATTAACCCCAAATCTGCCCCCCACAACGTCACCTCCACCTGCCTACACTTATTAACCCCTAATCTGCCGAGCGGACCGCACCGCTATTATAATAAAGTTATTAACCCCTAATCCGCCTCACTCCTGCCTCAATAACCCTATAATAAATAGTATTAACCCCTAATCTGCCCTCCCTAACATCGCCGACACCTAACTTCAAACATTAACCCCTAATCTGCCGACTGGAACTCACCGCTATTCTAATAAATGTATTAACCCCTAAAGCTAAGTCTTACCCTAACACTAACACCCCCCTAAGTTAAATATAATTTTATTCTAACAAAATAAATTAACTCTTATTAAATAAATTATTCCTATTTAAAGCTAAATACTTACCTGTAAAATAAATCCTAATATAGCTACAATATAAATTATAATTATATTATAGCTATTTTAGGATTTATATTTATTTTACAGGTAACTTTGTATTTATTTTAACCAGGTACAATAGCTATTAAATAGTTAAGAACTATTTAATAGCTAAAATAGTTAAAATAATTACAAAATTACCTGTAAAATAAATCCTAATCTAAGTTACAATTAAACCTAACACTACACTATCAATAAATTAATTAAATAAAATACCTACAATTATCTACAATTAAACCTAACACTACACTATCAATAAATTAATTAAATACAATACCTACAAATAAATACATTTAAATAAACTAACTAAAGTACAAAAAATAAAAAAATATTTACCAGCATTAGAAAAATATTACAACAATTTTAAACTAATTACACCTACTCTAAGCCCTCTAATAAAATAACAAAGCCCCCCAAAATAAAAAAATGCCCTACCCTATTCTAAATTACAAAAGTTCAAAGCTCTTTTACCTTACCAGCCCTGAACAGGGCCCTTTGCGGGGCATGCCCCAAAGAATTCAGCTCTTTTGCCTGTAAAAAAACACATACAATACCCCCCCCAACATTACAACCCACCACCCACATACCCCTAATCTAACCCAAACCCCCCTTAAATAAACCTAACACTAAGCCCCTGAAGATCTTCCTACCTTATCTTCACCTCGCCGGGTATCACACCGATCAGTCCTGGCTCCGATATCTTCATCCAACCCAAGCGGGGGCTGGCGATCCATAATCCTGCGGCTGAAGAGGTCCAGAAGAGGCTCCAAAGTCTTCATCCTATCCGGGAAGAAGAGGCGATCCAGACAGGCAACCATCTTGATCCAAGCGGCATCTTCTATCTTCATCCGATGAGGAACGGCTCCATCGTGAAGACCTCCAGCGCGGATCAATCTTCTTCCCACGACGTCCAACTGAAGAATGACGGTTCCTTTAAGGGACGTCATCCAAGATGGCGTCCCTCGAATTCCATTGGCTGATAGGATTCTATCAGCCAATCGGAATTAAGGTAGGAAAATTCTGATTGGCTGAGCTTGCATTCTATTGGCTGTTCCGATCACGACTCTAAATACCGGCGTTAGGAAGATCCCATTGAAACGCAATTGACGTAAGGGGATCTGCGGTATGGAAAAGTTGCGGCTGGAAAGTGAGCGTTAGACCCTTTCCTGACTAACTCCAAATACCACCGGTAGCCCAAAACCAGCGTTAGGAGCCTCTAACGCTGGTTTTGACGGCTACCGCCCAACTCTAAATCTAGGCCTAGGAGTGTAAAAGCCCCCACCCGTACACACCTACTGTTAGATAGGAAGTTACAATTAAGAAACAATTAAAAAAGGTGTCCAGCAGAACATAAAAACCACAGTTAATACATATAATAAAAAAACAAAAATGGAAAGTATACAAATATAAATATAAAAAGGATATGTTCAATAAATCAATTCCATATGTTTTTGAATTAATAAACAAAAATGATAGTTATAAAATATATATAATGTGTGTATATATATATATATATATATATATATATATATATATATATATATACAGTATATAGATAGACAGATAGATAGATAAATAAATAGATAGATAGATAGATAGATAAATAGATAGATAAATATAATATATATAAAGGTATAGATACTGTATATATTTTACCAAAATACAATAAGAAATATGTAGAAATATGTATTTATGAATAAGTAAAGCATATATGTAAAGAACATTAGCATGTGAAATATTAATATTTTCATTTTGGGTTAGCTCACTTGAAAATATCTGATCGTGTTTGCACCTGAGTAGGTTTTTTCCCCCACTTTTTTTGCTCCATTGACATCTATGGGGGAATTACATTAAAGCATATCCTAACTTGGCCTTTTTGCGTGCATCGGGTTAGCACACGAGCGAAAAGGTTTATTTTCAACTAGTAATATAAGCACTACCCGACGAGTGCAAAAAGCTTACTTCTAGCAGAGTTAGCATGAGAGTGGTAGCATTAAATACAGCTTCACTTGTAATCTGGCACATAGTGTTTACTGCAACTCTCTCTCTTTTTTTTAGCTCTAACCCTTTACGCAAGGTCTTCAGTCCCACTTACCTGATAAGCGCAAATTTAGTTTGTGGCGTTTACTTTCAACGTGTAATACACACACAAGTTAACAAAGGTGCAATATTTCAATATTGTGAGCACACTAATATTAGAGCGCCACTTGTAATCTAGCCCATAATGTTTTTTAAAAAATACCCAGTTTTTGTATTCATTATTCAGGTAGAAAATACAATTTAAAAATATCCAATTTACTTTTACTTTGTCTTTTCTGTATCAATTGTTGAAAAGCAGGTGGTAAGCTCAGGAGAGTG
Organism: Bombina bombina; assembly: GCF_027579735.1. Classification (NCBI taxonomy): domain Eukaryota; kingdom Metazoa; phylum Chordata; class Amphibia; order Anura; family Bombinatoridae; genus Bombina; species Bombina bombina. The sequence goes on along the minus strand of NC_069501.1, from coordinate 798,966,211 downwards.
CATGTTTCTGAAGCATTATATGATAGCTGCTGTTATACACTTTTTAGCACTAGTATTATTTAGCAGCAGTGTGTGCACAATGTACAATGTTGTTAAAAGATGCCTTACAGTGCATGGGCCTGAGCCTACCTAAATTTCTAAATATAGAAAAATATTTAAAAAAATAATAGAAATAGATTAAAATTGTGTTTTAAAATTGTATTATCTGAATAATGAAATAATGATTTGGGGTTTTATGTCCCTTTTTATGTATTTCATTTTCTTTATCGAAAAACACATTACAGAAGTTAACCCTTATATATTAAAGGGACATTTTTTCATAATTCAGACAGATCATGTGATTTTAAACAACTTCCCAATGTTCCCAATTTACTTCTATTATTGAATTTGCTTGATTCTCTTTGTATTCTTAGTTGAAACGCATACCGAGTTAGACTCAGAGTCAGGAGCAACAATGCATTACTGAGAGCTAGCTGCTGTTTGGTGGCTGCACATAAATGCCTCTTTTTATAGGTTCACCAGAAGTGTTCAACTTCCTCCCAGTAGTGCATTGCTGCTTCTTCAATAAATGATACCAAGAGATTGAAGCAAATTTGTTAATATAAGTAAATTGGAAAGTTGTTTAAAATTTATCATAGTGCGAGCAGACATGATACGTTGTAATGTATCATGTTCGCAGCACATCGATAAATGCTGACAGCATACGCTGTCGGCAGTTATTGCACCAGCGGTTCTTGTGAACTGCTGGTGCAATGCTGCCCCCTGCAGATTCACGGCCCCGCTAGCAGGGGGTGTCAATCAACCCAATCGTATTTGATCGGGTGGATTTGTGTCCGGGGCCTCAGAGCAGGCAGACAAGTTATGGAGACTCACTCTGAAACTGGGGCATCAAGCTTGTTAAATCGGCCCCTCTATCTTAAAGGGACACTGAACCCAAATTTTTTCTTTCGTGATTCAGATAGAGCATGACATTTTAAGCAACTTTCTAATTTACTCCTATTATCAAATTTTCTTCATTCTCTTGGTATCTTTATTTGAAATGCAAGAATGTAAGTTTAGATGCCGGCCCATTTTTGGTGAACAACAGGGGTTGTCCTTGCTGATTGGTGGATAAATTCATCCACCAATAAAAAATTGCTGTCCAGAGTTCTGAACGGAAAAAAAAGCTTAGATGTCTTATTTTTCAAATAAAGATAGCAAGAGAACAAAGAAAAAATGATGATAGGAGTAAATTAGAAAGTTGCTTAAAATTGCATGCTCTATCTGAATCACAAACGAAAATAAAATTGAGTTCAGTGTCCCTTTAAGTGTAAAAGAAAATTTTGGGATTTCATGTCCTTTTAATGGCCACAATATTTTCTTTTCTTTCTTCTTTTTAAATCATTTTGACAGTTTCTGACTTACTTTTGAAACTTTAAAGAGACAAAAATATTTGGTAATTACAAGATTTATTTGCAGTCTTGCAATAAACTAACATGCTGGGTGAGTTAACAATTTTTTGGAAAGGAAATTATATCTGGCTTGTGAAGTCTGCAGTGTGCACTATTAGTTCTCAGAATGAGAAAACTAATTTTTTTTTTTAAATGTAAATTGCAGGAAAAGGGACAGCAAAAAATAAAAGTATATTGCATTTTTATTACTACAAAAAAATAAACATTTTATATTACAATTCTAATGTATTTACTTTCCCTTAAAAAGTCAACATATGTTTTCTATATAATGCTGAATATAGGAAAAGTTATTTGGATTAGCTCTTCTGCTCCCCTATGGATGGCCGGTTCCTGGCCTAGGTTTGTTTTCTGACAACTCTCCTTTGTTAATGTCTATTCCTGATTGCTAGTTTCAGTCTCTCTGTATGGTTACAGATTATAGCACATTCCTTAATCCAGCCTGCAAGGCATCTTCTGTACAAGTGGCTCCCTCTACTAAACAAAGTAACTACCATTTAACCTTACACATAAAATGCAAGTGTTAAAGGGACTGGAGTGAGCAACTCCCTACCAGGCTGGATATGGCATCCAGACATAAAGATCCACTACATTTTGATGACTTGAACACAGTACAACAGTAAGATCTCTTATACAATATCGCCAATCAAATGGAGCTGATAATAGGAGTAAATTAGACAGTTGCTTAAAATTGCATGCTCTATCTGAATCACAAAAGAAAAAATGTGGGTTCAGTGTCCCTTTAAGAAGCAGCAGTCAAAATATCACTGCTCCTTAACTTGTTCGATCGGGATGATTAACAGTCCCTGCTAGCGGCCTGCCAGTTAGCAGGGGGCGGCACTGCACAAGCATTTCACTAGAGATCGAATCATGTTCGCTCGACTATTAATAAATCTACCCCATTAAATCATTTTAAATGATCTCTTTACGCTGATCATTTGCTTTTATTTATACATGACTCTAATAAAAGTATTCCGCTAATATTAGCTACTTTATATATTTTTGGCTCTTTTTTAGTTTATAAAGTGAATCTTAATAACTCAGAAATTCTCTAGATTCTGAAAAAGGACTTCACTTGTTCCAAAGTTTAATTTAGAGAGGCTAAGCATTCAATAATTTACTTATGAATTAAAATCAATAGCAACCTAGCATTTTGGTATAAATACAGGTCTTTACTTCTCATACAGAAAATTGCGACAGATTTAAATAACTGGTCTGCCCTTCATCTTTCCTTCACAACTAAAGTGAATTTAATTAAAATTATTGTATTTTTAAAAAAAAAAACACTTCCTTATTCAAAATGTACCATTTTTTATCCAAAAGAAAGAACTTATTAATTAAAATCCATGTTTATCTCAAAACAGAATGCACCTGTCATGGTTGATTATATATTTCCTACCTGTTCTATGTTAATTTATGCATATATTGTGTATTATTATTGATTTTGAATTTTATTGTACCCTATTGTATCAATGCAATGTTTTGTGATCCCAGGACATACTTGAAAACGAGAGAAATCTCAATGTATCCTTCCTGGTAAAATATTTTTAGAAATAAATAAAATAAATAAATATTTAATCAGTTTCTTTGGAACAAAAAAAGAAGCAGAATTTCCTAAAAAAAATGTATGTACTTTAAAATGTAAGGTGGATTAGCATTCTCTGATATATCTGAATACTATATTGTAGCGGTAGTTAGATATGCATTTGACTGGATCATAGAAGCTAATTATGTTTCATTAGTCCAAAAAGCAAAAAAGTTTGGAAGCCCTTTTTCATTAGTTGCTCCTCTACAGTCTTCAAAAGACATGATCCCACATACAATTAAAAATATGAAAAGTATTCACAATCTTGCTTGGCAAAAGCTTTGTCTAACTTTATGCGTATAACCAGCATAATCCCCATTTTCCTGAAAGTTTAAATAATAAAGTTGTTGCCGCCTGGACTAGAAAAAGCCTAACATTTGTAAACCAATTTTTTGACACAGGACTCAATACGAATAGATCATTCTTATCTTTGCAACAAGAAATTGAGCTAAATAACTTTTTACGGGTTTTTATAGGAACATCACTGGCTCCAATCCTTAATACAGATCATTGGGTCCTGATGGTCCAATAAAGATATAAGGCAAGGATTTATTTGTTTATTTTTTAATACGAAGGGGAAACACTCAATCTCATATTGGTACAAAACTCTTTTACAAAAAAAGAAGGTAAAAACACTATGCAACAAAGATATCATTTTTGGATCAGCAACATCACAGATGTAGATATAATAATGATTGAACAACGTTTTCTTAGAGCCTACAAAGCTTCACCGTCAACAGCTTGGGGGTGAATCTCAGACAAAATTAATAAATAGTTATTATCTAACTCCTGCTAAGATGGCCAAATGGATCAAAAGTCATTCTAACTCCTGCCCAAAAACGCAGCTTTCCGGTGGAAAACCTAATACATATGGCATAAGGTTAACTTTTGATTGAATTAGACTCTCAAATACAAAAAACACACTTCAAAAATGGCTTTTTTTGTTCTCTGTGGAGCTCTTGGTGGGGAAATGGATGAGAGATTATATACTTTAGCAAAACAATCTTAAGCCATTTAAGAAGGGATATACTTATCCAATCCTTCTCAAAATTCTGTTAAAAAGTATCTAAGAAAGTGGAGAAAATTGATACAAAGTTTTCCCAATACAGGTAGCCCTCAGTTTACGCCGGGGTTAGGTTCCAGATGGAATGGTTGTAAATCAAAACCGTTGTAAATTGAAACCCAGTTTATAATGTAAGTCAATGGGAAGTGAGGGAGATAGGTTCCAGGCCCCTCTCAAAATTGTCATATAAGTAACATCTAATACATTATTTTTAAAGCTTTGAAATGAAGACTTTAAATGCTAAACAGCATTGCAAACCTAATAAAATAATCACACAACACAGAATATATAATTAAACTAAGTTAAATGAACAAAAACATTTGCTAAACAGTATTATAAACCTAATAAAATAATCACACAACACAGACTTCACTAGCATTTTTCTGCAAACAGTTCTTTCTATGCATTCCAATCTGGACTGATTTATAGACAAGAAGATTGTGTTCCTTTGAAATCTGCTTGATAGCTCAGGTCTGGTTAAACTGATTAATTTTAGCTTGCTTGGCTTTGCTGCAACACAAGCGGACAGCTCCACCTACTGGCTATTTTAATAAATGCACTGCTTCTCAATGCTTTTCAATAGTCACATGACTGGAAAAAAGGATGTTATTCTGAAACGGTGTAAATTGAACCGTTGTAAAACGAGGGCCATCTGTAATGTCAATTTACAATTCTGTCTCCACTTCTTGACAATTAAGATCTAACCTGAAATTTATTAGATTACAATAGGTATCATGGAGGAGGACTGAGGAAGATAGAGGAGATATTTTATTAAATAATTTGTTTCCATGTTTTTCTTTTTTCTTCTTATATGAGGCTTCTGCCTTGTTAACTTCCAAGTTTTATTTTAAAAATTAAAGTTTGGGTGAAAATATTTTACGTATATTTACCTCCAAAAAGTAATATGATCAGAGAATTTTTGTTTTTATTTCTATAAAATGTAATTGAAGTGCATTTTTGACACTGTGTAGCTTTAAGAAATCCTTTAGAGAATGAACACTGTAGCTGTTTATTATTAGAAAGACATTTAATATTGTTTGATCTCTGTATAATATAAACTACCTCATGTATAGCATATGTTTCAGATATTTTGCTTTACTACATTTTCTCTGTTATTGTGTCGCTATGTATAACTCATGCATGCTTGAAATAGTTGTTTTTAGGTGAATTTTGTGCTGTGCACTTATTGCTTCTCTTGCACTTTTTGATTATGTGTGGTGTTTTTCCTGAAGCACCTGGGATTTTACACTAATTACCTTACAGTCATTTAATTTGCTTTTCAGCAACTATTTCTAAGGTACAGCATTCAGTCACTTATGTCATTTGCTTGCTGCTAAAAGCAAAATGAATAAATAAATATATAAAATAAACCATATAATGAAGAACTATTTCAATAGTGTTTCTAAAATAAAAATGAAGTAAATTTTATTGAAATCTTGAATTTTGAAATTCTAATGCAGCCTATTACATGTCCGAAAAAGAAAACTTATACATATTATTTTGTAGTTTTTTCCCAAAACCAATAAAGGGCTAGGTTATGAGTGGAGCGTCATCTACCTCTATTGCTCGCATATTAACTTTGCTTTTTGTACATGCTGGGTTGCACTCATATTATGAGTTGAAAGTAAAAAGTTGGTGCACAGACAAAAATCCACGTTGCACAAAAATTGGAACTTCAAATATCGCGACTGCATTAAAGTATTCTCCCATAGAAGTCGATGGAGTGCGCAAATTGCAAAAGAAAAAGGAACACCCATATTCTCGCGCTAACCTAACAACAAGATGGATCACTTTTTTTCCAGTACGCTAACCCAACACAAAATATTATTTTTTTTACCTTCCAATGCTCTTCACATAGAATATGTTCTATTTATTCTTAAATACATATTACTATATACAACTCAAATTCCAAAAAAGTTGGGACAGTATGGAAAATGCAAAAAAACAAACAAAAAGAGTCATTTGAAAATGTAATTCACCCTGTATTATATAGAAAACAAATTATTAACATTCACCTAGATTACGAGTCTTGCTCTAAAAATGGCGTACCTTGCATTCCTATTGGCTGATTTGATTCTTCAAATTCAAATCAGCCAATAGGATGAGAGCTACTGAAATCCTATTGGCTGTTCTTATTTTATTAGAATAGTAATGTTAGGTTAATTTATAGTTTAATGTTAGTTTTTTTTTTATATCACCGGTAAGTTTTAATTTATTTAAAGATAGTTATATTGTAACTTTTAATTTAAAGTTAGGGGGTGTTAGGTTTAGGGATTAATAGTTTAATTTAGTATTTTGTGATGTGGGGGCCGGCAGTTTAGGGGTTAATACGTTCAGTTTATTCATTGTTATGTGGAGGGGCCGGCAGTTTAGGAGTTAATAGCTTTATTTACACTCTGCGATGTCCGGGAATGGCGGTTTAGGGGTTAATAGGTTTATATAGTTTTGGTGATGCGGGTGGCCGGGGTTTAGGAGTTAATAGGTTTATTTAATAGTCACAATGGGGGTGGGCAGCAGATTAGGGGTTAATAGGTATAATATAGTATTTGTGATGCGGTAGGGCAGTGGTTTAGGGGTTAATAGGTAGTTTATGGGTGTTGGTGTACTTTGTAATATTTTAGTTATGAGTTTTGTGAAAAAAAATTGTTTTGCAAAATCCATAACTACTGGTCTCAGAAGCTGGAATGGATAGTGTCGGTATAGGCTGTAACGCAAACATTTTAGCTGGACCGCACAACCTGTAATACGATGCTATGGAAAATCCCACACTCAAACGCCATTTTTTGAAGTGCGGAATGGACATTGCGTTACAGGCTAAATTGTTTGCGGTATAGCTATACTGCCGTGACTCATAATATGCACTACCGGCCATTCCAGCGCAATGGCCAATTTTTCAGTGGTAATAGCTGTACCACACTATGTAGCAAAACTCATAATCTAGCCGATTATTTGATGTTTTACTTTGCAAATGTACTGTATTTTTTTTATTTAAAATATATATTCATTTCAAATCTGGGGCGCGATCCGATATACGGCGCAGGTTTCGGTGCAAGCATGGAAACCTGCGCAGCCCGTAGTTTCAGCACAGCGAGCTATCACATATACGGCGCCAGCAGTTGCTAAAGTGCCGTAAGTCTGACAAACTAGCGATGTCCAGAAATCTGCGTAAGTACAAATTTCTGGAGTCGCCAGTGACTTAGGGCACTTTAGAAACTGCCGCCGCCTAAAAAGACTGACTAAAATATTAAATCTCCCGTTACTGTCTAACACGCCTCCCAAACATAGCCCGACACGTATACCCCTATATCCGCAATCCCCCCTCTCTCTCCTAACATTAAATGTATTAACCCCTAAACCACCGCTCCCGGACCCCGCCGCCACCTATATTAACTGTATTACCCCCTAATCTGAGCCCCCTACACCGCTGCCACCTATATTATATATATTAACCCCCTAATCTGAGCCCCCTACACCGTCGCCAGCTACATTAAATGTCTAACCCCCTAATGTGATCCCCCTACACCGCCGCCAGCTACATTAAAATGATTATCCCCTAATGTGAGCCCCAACCCCGCCGCCACCTACATTAAAATGATTACCCCCTAATGTGAGCCCCTACCCCGCCACCACCTACATTAAAATGATTACCCCCTAATGTGAGCCCCTACCCCGCCGCCACCTACATTAAAATGATTACCCCCTAATGTGAGCCCCTACTCCACCGCCACCTACATTAAAATGATTACCCCCTAATGTGAGCCCCCTACCCCGCTGCCACCTATATTAACTATATTACCATCTAATATGATCCCCCTACACCGCCGCCACCTATATTAAAATTATTAACCCCTAATCTAATCCCCCTACACCGCCGCCACCTATATTAAATATATTAACCACTAAACCTAAGTCTAACACCCCCTAACGCTTTGAATAGCCAATAGAATAAGAGCTACTGTAATTCTATTGGCTATTCTAATCAGCCAATAGAATTACAGTAGCTCTTATTCTATTGGCTATTCAAATCAGCCAATAGAATTAAAGTAGCTCTCATCCGATTGGCTGATTTGAATTTGAAGGCTCAAATCAGCCAATAGGAATTCAAGGGAATCCATTTTTAATCGCGTACGTTGAATTCCTATTCAGTGTATTGCGGCGATCGTATGAAGAGGATCCTCCACGCTCCATGGCTCCTGTCTGTAGTTCCAGCGTCGCCTTCAGTTCCTGCATCGCCGGTCTTCAGTTCCAGAGAGCTCCGCGGTCATCGTTCTTCAACTCCTCCACTCCGCGCCGGCTGGTTCCTGGAAGAAGAAGAGGTCGCCGTCTGGAAGAAGACTTCTCCGCCTGGAACAGGACCTTCTCTGCCGGTCTTCAGGACAGGTAAGGAGCACTTGGGGGTTAGACTTAGGTTTTTTTAAGGGGGGATCTGGTGGGTTTTAGAGTAGGGGTGTGTGGGTTGTAATGGGGGGCGTTGTTCTTTTTTTTTTACAGGTAAAAGAGCTGATTAATTTGGGGCAATGCCCCACAAAAGGCCATTTTAAGGGCTGGTAATATAACTGATTACTTTTGTAATTTAGTTTAGGGTAGGGACATTTTTTTATTTTGGGGGGCTTTGTTATTTTATTAGGGGGCTTAGATTAGGTGTAATTCGCTTAAAATTCTTGTAATCTTTTTTTATTTTTTGTAATTTAGTGTTTTTTTTGTAATATAGTTTAGTGTATTTAATTATATTTTAGTTAAGATAATTGTAGTTTATTTAATTAATTTAGTTTAATTAATTAACTTAGGTTAGGATTATTTTACAGGTAATCTGGTAATTATTTTAACTAGGTAGCTATTATATAGTTATTAACTATTTAATAGCTATTGTACCGAGTTAAAATAAATACCAAGTTACCTGTAAAATAAATATAAACCCTAAAATAGCTACAATGTAATTATTAATTATATTGTAGCTATCTTAGGGTTTATTTTATAGGCGATAATTTAGTTAATATTATTAATATTATTTAGATTTATTTTAATAATAATTACGTTAGAGGGTGTTAGGGTTAGACTTAGGTTTAGTGGTTAATATATTTAATATAGGTGGCGGCGGTGTAGGGGGATTAGATTAGGGGTTTATAATTTTAATATAGGTGGCGGCGGTGTAGGGGGATCATATTAGGGGGTAATATAGTTAATGTAGGTGGCGGCGGATAGGGGGCTCACATTAGGGGGTAATCATTTTAATGAAGGTGGCAGCAGGGTAGGGGCTCACATTAGGGGGTAATAATTTTAATGTAGGTGGCAGTGGGGTAGGGGCTCACATGGAGACATCAATGGGGAGAGCGGGTTAGAAAAAAACCTAACACCTGCGATCGCGAAATGAAAAGTTCCGTAACGCAGACCAATTGATGTCTATGGTGTTATGTTTAAACCTAACACCCTAACATAAACCCCACGTCTAAACACCCATAATCTGCCTCCCCTGACATCGCTGCCACCAAAATAAATCTATTAACCCCTAATCTGCCGCTTCCGATATCGCTGTCATTATACTAAAGTTATTAACCCCTATTCCCCTGCACCCCAACATCACCCACACTATAATAAATCTATTAACCCCAATTCCAATGCACCCCGCCACTAAATAAAGTTATTAACTCCTAAACCTCTGGCATCTCACACCACTAAAGCTAAATAACCCCTATTAACCCCTAAATCGCCAACCCCCCATATTGCAACAACCTAAATAAAACTATATTAACCCCTAAACCTAACCGTAACCCTAAACCTAACCCTAACCGTAACTCTAACCCTAAATCTAACACCCCCTAACTTTAACATAATTAAAATAGAGCTACATTAAAGTTACAATTATTAACTAAATAAAACATATTTAAAACTAAATGCATACTTACCTGTGAAATAAAACCTAAGCTATTAAAGCTAGCTACAATATAACTAGTTATATTGTAGCTAGCTTAGGTTTTATTTTTATTTCACAGGTAAGTTTGCATTTATTTTAACTAGGTAGACTAGTTAGTAAATCGTTATTAACTATTTACTAACTACCTAGTTAAAATAAATTCAAGATTACCTGTGAAATAAAACCTTAGCTGCCTTACACTAAAACCTAACATTACAAAAATAAAAAAACTACCATTACAAAAAAAAACACTAAAATTACAAAAAAAAACTACCATTACAAAAAAATAACAAACGAAATTATCCAAAACAATAAAAATGATTCATTTTCTAATACCCTTTTAAAAAATAAATAAAACCCACCCCAAAATAAAAAACCCTAATCTATAATAAACTACCAAGGGCCCTTAAAAGGGCCTTTTGTGGGCATTTCCCTAAAGATAACAGCTCTTTTCCTACAAAAGAAAAACAAACACCCCCTAACAGTATACAAACCCCCACCCCCCAAACCCACAAAATAAAAATGAAGTAAAACTACCCATTGAAGTAATCTACCCATTGCCCTGAAAAGGGCATTTGTATGGTAACTGACCTTAAAGGGGCATTTAGCTCTTTTGCTGCCCATTAAAAATAAAAAATGGCTATTCTGAAAAGAAAAACCCACCCCAAAACAAGACCCACTATCATTACAACCCCCCCCCCAAACCTACAAAATAAAAATAAAAACTATCTAAAAAAAACTAATATACCCATTGCCCTGAAAAGGACATATGTATGGGCATTGCCCTTAAAAGGGCATTTAGCTCTTTTAAGAAATGCCTAACCCCTAATCTAAAAAAAAAAAACACCAAAAAAAACTTTAAAAAATCCTAACACTAACCCCTCTTTAGGTACTTACAGTTGCTGAAGTCCCGCTTGAAGGATCTTCATCCCGGCGGCTCCATCTTCATTCAGGCAGCATCTTCTATCTTCATCCCGGCTCCGCACCGGTTGTCTTCAGGATGAACCTGCTCCACGCCACCGGGATGAAGATAGAAGATGCCACCTGGATGAAGATAGAAGATGCCGCTAGAATGGATGAAGACCTTGCCGCCTGGATGAAGACTTCTCGCTGCCTGGATGTTCGGACTTCAGAAACTGTAAGTGGATCATCAGGGGTTAGTGTTAGGATTTTTTAATATTTTTTGTGTGGGTTTTTTTTTTAGTTTAGGGTTTGGGCTTTTCAGGGCAATGCCAAATTCCTAAATGCCCTTTTAAGGGCAATGCCCATACAAATGCCCTTTTCAGGGCAATCAGTAGCTTAGGTTTTTGTGAGAGTTAGGTTTTTTTATTTTGGGGGGTTGGTTGGGTGGTGGGTTTTACTGTTGGGTGGTCTTTGTATTTTCTTTTACAGGTAAAACAGCTGTTTAACTTAGTGCAATAGCCTACAAAAGGCCCTTTTAAGTGTTATTGGTAGTTTATTGTAGGCTAGAGTTTTTCTTATTTCTTATTTTGGGTGGGCTTTTTATTTTAATAGGGCTATTAGATTAGGTGTAATTCTTTTTTATTTTTGATAATTTTGTTTGTTATTTTTTGTAATTTAGTATTTTTTATTTTTGTAAATAGATACTTTATAATTTTTATAGTATTGTTAGAATTTTTTTAATGTATATTTTAGTTTTCTTTAATTGGTAGTTAGTTTAATTTTAGTTTAATAGTTATATCAGTTTAATTGTTAGTTAAAACTTACACCTAGATTACGAGTTTTGCGTTAGAGGCTGTGCAGTGCTAACAAGCAGTTTATGATAACTGCTCACTTACAGACAGCGCTGGTATTACGGGTTTTTACAACCCAGACAAGAAGTGAGCGTTGAGCAAAATTTTGCTCCTTACCGCACTCCAATACCAGCGCTGCTTACATTAGCGGTGAGCTGGTGTAACGTGCTCATGCACGATTTCCCCATAGGAATCAACGGGGAGAGCCGGATGAAAAAAAGTTTAACACCTGCCAAAAAGCAGCGTAAAGCTCCTTAACGCAGACCCATTGATTCCTATGGGGAAATACATTTTATGTCTACACCTAACACCCTAACATGAAACCCGAGTCTAAACACCCCTAATCTTACACTTATTAACCCCTAATCTGCCATCCCCGACATCGCTGCAACCTAGATTATATTATTAACTCCTAATCTGCAGCTCCAGACACCGCCGCCACCTACATTATACTTATGAACCCCTAATCTGCTGCCCCCAACATCGCTGCCACCTACATTATATTTATTAACCTCTAATCTGCCGCCCCAACGTCGCCGCCACCTACCTACATTTATTAACCCCTAATCTGCTGCCCCCAACGTCGCCGCCACTATAATAAACATATTAACCCCTAAACCGCTGCACTCCCGCCTCACAAACATTAGTTAAATATTATTAAACCCTAATCTACCAGCCCTAACATCGACACCACCTACCTACATTTATTAACCCCGAATCTGCTGCCCCCAACGTCGCCGCCACTATATTAAAGTTATTAACCCCTAAACCTAAGTCTAACCCTAAACCTAACACACCCTAACTTAAATATAATTAAAAGAAATCTAAATAAAATTACTATAATTAACTAAATTATTCCTATTTAAAACTGAATACTTACCTGTAAAATAAACCCTAAGCTAGCTACAATATAACTAATAGTTACATTGTATCTATCTTAGGGTTTATTTTTATTTTACAGGCAAGTTTGTATTTAATTTAACTAGGTAGAATAGTTATTAAATAGTTATTAACTATTTTATAACTACCTAGCTAAAATAAATACAAAGTTACCTGTAAAATAAAAACTAACCTAAGTTACAATTTCACCTAACACTACACTATAATTAAATTAATTCCCTAAATACAATTAAATAAAATTATCTAAAGTACAAAAACAAACAAACACTAAATTACAGAAAATAATAAACAAATTACAAGATTTTTAAACTAATTACACCTAATCTAATCCCCCTAACAAAATAAAAAGCCCCCCCAAAATAAAAAAGCCCTACCCTACACTAAATTACAAATAGCCCTTAAAAGGGCCTTTTACATGGCATTGCCCCAAAGTAATCAGCTCTCTTACCTGTAAAAAAAAATACAACCCCCCCCAACATTAAACCCACCACCACACAACCAACCCTACTCCAAAACCCACCCAATACCCCCTTAAAAGAACCTAACACTAACCCCTTGAAGATCACCTTACCAGGAGAAGTCTTCATCCAACCGGGCCAAAGTCCTCAACGAAGCCGGGAGAAGTCTTCATCCAAGCTGATCGAAGTGATCCTCCAGACGGGCAGAAGTCTTCATCCAGATGGCATCTTCTATCTTCATCCATCCGGCGCGGAGTGTGTCCATCTTCAAGACATCCGACGTGGAGCATCCTCTTCAATCGACGGCTAACACAGAATGAAGGTACCTTTAAGTGACGTCATCCAAGATGGCATCCCTTCAATTCCGATTATAGGATTGAGCTTGCATTCTATTGGCTGTTGCAATCAGCCAATAGAATGCAAGCTTAATCCTATTGGCTGATTGAATCAGTCAATAGGATTTTTTCTACCTTAAGTCTATCAGCCAATCGGAATTGAAGGGACGCCATCTTGGATGATGTCACTTAAAGGTACCTTCATTCTATGTTAGCCGTCGTCAGAAGATAGTTAATAACTATTTAATAACTATTGTAGTTAAAATAAATACAAACTTGCCTGTAAAATAAAAATAAACCCTAAGATAGATACAATTTAACATTTAGTTATATTGTAGCTAGCTTAGGGTTTATTTTACAGGTATTTAGTTTTAAATAGGAATAATTTAGTTAATTATAGTAATTTTATTTATATTTATTTTAATTATATTTAAGTTAGGGGGTGTCAGGGTTAGACTTAGGTTTAGGGGTTAATAACTTTAATATAGTGGCGACAGATTAGGGGTTAATAAATGTAGGTAGGTGGCGTCGATGTTAGGGACGGCAGATTAGGGGTTAATAATATTTAACTAATGTTTGTGAGGCGGGAGTGCGGCGGTTTAGGGGTTAATATATTTATTATAGTGGTGTCAATGTCCGGTTCGGCAGATTAGGGGTTAAAATTTTTATTTTAGTGTTTGCGATGTGGGGGGCCTCGGTTTAGGGGTTAATAGATAGTTTATGGGTGTTAGTGTACTTTTTTAGCACTTTAGTTAAGAGTTTTATGCTACGGCGTTGTAGTGTAAAACTCTTAACTGCTGACTTTAAAATGCGGTACCAGTCTTGACAGGAGAGGGTGTACCGCTCATTTTTTGGCAGACTCGTAATACCGACGCTATGCAAGTCCCATTGAAAAAATAGGATACGCAATTTACGTAAATGGATTTGCGGTATTTCCAAGTCTGGCCAAAAAAGTGAGCGGTACACCTATACCTGCAAGACTCGTAATACCAGCGGGCTTTAAAAAGCAGCGTTGGGAACGGACAAAGCTGCTTTTTAAGCCTAACGCAAGACTCGTAATCTAGCCTTTAGTTTTTTTAATTTGACATGTAAGTTTTAATTTAATTTAAGATAGGGAAATTGTATTTTTAATATAAAGTTAGGGGGCGCTAGGTTTAGGAGTTACTAGTTTAAATTAGTTTATTGCGATGTGGGGGGCTTTCGGTTTAGGGGTTAATAGTTTAATTTAGTATATTTCATTGTGGGGGACTTGCAGTTTAGGACTTAATAGGTTTATTATAGTGGCTGCAGTGTCGGGGAGTGGCGGGATAGGGGTTAATAACTTTAGTATAGTGGGGGCGATGTGGGCAGACAGCAGATTAGGGGTTAATAATATTTAAATAGTATTTGCTATGCGGGAGGGCGGCGGTTTAGGGGTTAATAACTTTATTAAAGTGGTGACTATGTTGGGGAGCGGCGGAATAGGGGTTAATAAATTGTATTAGTGGCGGCGATGTCGGGAGCGGCAGATTAGGGGTTAATAACTTTAATATAGTATTTGCGATGCGGGAGGGCCTCGTTTTAAGGGTTAATAGGTAGTTTATGGGTGTTAGTCTACCTTGTAACACTTTAGTTATGAGCTTTATTTAACGGTTTTGTTGCGTAAAACTCATAACTACTGCTCTTAGATAGCGGCACAGATCTTGCCGTTATAGGGTGTAACGCAAGCTTTTTAGCCTCACCGCAAAACTCCTAATGGCTGCACTATGGAAATCCCATAAAAAAACATAATTTTTACGAGTGCGGGACTGATGTTGCGTTACAGGCTAAAAGGCTTGCGTTACAGCTATACTGACAAAACTTGTAATGGCTGTGTTGCTGTTTTAACGCTGAAATTACCATTTTTTCAGCGTTAAAACACAAACGCACAACTCGTAATCTATCTGTGAGATAGTTATGGAGCTATAGTTGGTAAAATGAAATAAAAGAGTTAAGAAATGTCGCTTTGCCGACATAACACCCTGAGCAATCCAATCCATCAGAAAACATTTTTCCAACATTTTCCTGAACTTGCAGCTTGCCCTGTTTGAAGTATACATCTTGGCTATTTACTTTGTTCAATGTGTCTAAGCTTCGCTGATATAATAATAAAATTATGATTTTTTTTCATAAACATTGAAACGTATAGCTTAAATCACAGTTTTATACTTGTATACTAATTTAAATATAGACACCAGGATGTTCATTTATAGGAAGTTTTTAACCTAAAATGCAGAATGATACAAACATATTAATTGCACACATCATTATTTGGTACTACTAGTTTAGTGAAGGGCAACCATAATCAATACTGAATTAATTTGTCATCATGTTTTAGTAGTAACATTTGGTAAAAATCCTTACAAAGCCACTAGGAAAAAAAAACTGCCCTGTCTTCTTTTTTTTTTTTACACTAAATAAAGTTTTTTTGTTTTAATAGACAGTTTAACCTGAGGAATTCCGTGCACAAGGAATAATTATGACAGTATGCTATGTTTATTTACACACAAAAAATAATCTTAAAATGCAAGGGAAAGATAACATGGCTATTTAATCTTATTGTAATAAAAAAAAATCAATATAATAATAATAATAATAATAATAATAATAATAATAAATATTTGTTCTGTTAACTACAGTTCCATTAGAAATAAAAAGGTTTGGTAAACCCATAAACCAGAAGTCTGACCTAAATAGAAATACACCAGAGAAAGTTAATAAAACCAAGGAAAAGACACAAGTTTATCACGTGCTTGTCTGATTTAAAGCACTTAAACGATAATTGAATTCTGCATATATAAAAGCTATAAATTAATTTTCAGCTAATTGAGTTACAGTGTATGTTTTTTATTTATATATAATTTTTTTTGTGAAAAGGTGGCCCATCTGTTCTTGTGTACTTTTAATTTGATTTTGATACATGGAATAATGAAATGGTGTTATGTGTACCAAATTAATTAACTAAATCAAAAGCATGACAAATAATTTTTCAGGCAAAAAATAAATGCTTAAGAAAAGACTTAATTATTTAAACATTTTTCTTCTTAATCTTACTGTTCTTTCCCTATATTTTCTTCTCTCTCTCTCTCTCTCTCTCTCTCTCTCTCTCTCTCTCTCTCTCTCTCTCTCTCTCTCTCTCTCTCTCTCTCTCTCTCTCTCTCTCTCTCTCTTCTTTACATACAAAATCATAAAACAAAAAGTTACTTGCACACATGACATAAATATAGCTTGTAGAAGACTTTAACAAATATGTGTCCTTCTTTCCTTCCTTCCTTCCATCTTCCTTCCCTTGCTTGAGGAGAGGTCAACAACCTACAAAAATGTTCATATAAATGGTTTAAATTACATTATTTTTCTAACTCTTACTGTCATTTAATCATTTTCTTCATCCTTCTTTATTTTTTTGTTCCTTCCTCCCTTGGTATATTGGCACTAAATGATAAAGAAAGCATTACTTGCACACTATATACAAATTGATCTGTTTAAGGAGAATTTAACAATCTGCAAACATACACACAAGACAGTCTTTAACAATGATGTATTACATGTTGATGATTTTCTCCTTTACAAGTCTCAGCTTTTTTTTTTTGCTCCTGTAAACTATAAAAACACCACCACTATCTATTGTTTGCATTTGTAATCATAACATGCAGATAATTATCAGAGTATGTTCCTGTCAAGTTTAATGTGAACAAAATTTGAACAAATGATAAATCTATAGACACAATTTATGTGACCCTTTAGATACCTGCTGTATTTTATTTGTCAAGGTTTAAGATGAGTTAGTGCATAGGAGCGTAAAGGCAGAGGTGATGTCAGTCAGATGAGCAACCTTGGCCTCTGATAGATCTTCAGCTTACTGTCTCCCCTTGGTGTTTGGTTTTTATAAATACAACAGAATTTGATTACTATTGCAAAGTTTTCTGAAGGAATAGGCTCATATAGGGCCGGATTACGAGTGGTGCGTTAACAGTTATGAGCAAACAAAAAGGGATTTAAAGGTGTGTTTGCGCTTCAGTTTAGTGCTAATTTTAAGTTGAAAGTAAACCCGAAAGCATGAGCCAAATTACAATTTACACTAGAATGATTACCATTTTCTCAGAGCTCTGGTTAACTGTTTCTTAAAACAAAAAAGTGTCAAAACACTATTTAATAAAAATTATTTTAAAAAAAGTTGCACAAAAAAAGTTACAATTGTAATCAAAATTATTCATCTTCATTGCAAATCAGGTTTTTCATTGCAAATCAGGTTTATTGTAAAAATTTACAGACTTTTATCTGTTTGCAATGAACAAATTTAACAAAAGCAATTGAAATAACTCAACACAACAAATGATTTAAGTGGTTTCCCAAAATTCAACTGAAAATGCAACTTTTAATGAATTCTGCATTCTTAAAAGTAATCAACTCCTTCATGTCAAGGATCTTTACTACTTAGTAGAGCACCCTTTTGCTGTTAAACAAGATGCATAGCCAGTCACCAGCTTCTGGCAGCATTCCTGAGGAATCTTAGCCCATTCATCAATAGCAATGGCCTATAGTTCAGTAATATTTTTGGGTTTGTGTGCTGCAACCACCTTTTTCAAATTGAAGGAGAGATTTTCTATAGGGTCCAAGTCAGGTGCATGTGATTGCCACTGTAGAATCTACCAGGACTTCTTCTGCAATCAAGCAGGAATTTGAGGTATGCTTGGGATCATTGTCCTGTTGGAAGGTCCAATGACACCTGAGCTTCAGCTTCCTCACAGACGGTTTCTCCTAGGATTTCCTGATACGTAAATTAATTTGTCTTGCCTTCCACACTGCAGGTTTCCAGTGCCAGAGGATGCAAAGCAGTCCCATAGCATTACCGATCCACCACCATGCTTAACTGTAGACAGAGTGCTTTTTTTTAGCGTATGCTTCATTCTTCTTCCTCCAGACATACCGCTGAACCATCAGGCCGAAAAGTTCCAGTTTTGTTTCATCACTACACAGAACAGAATCCCAAAACGTGTGTGGCTTATTCATGTGATTTTAAGCAGATTGGACCCGACTTGTGCTTTTGGGTCAGTAGTGGTGTATGTCTTGGAGTACTGGCATAGAAACCTTCTGCATTTAGTATGCACCTTACTATGCAAACTGAAACCTCAGTGCCTGTTGCCACCACATCTTGCTGCAGGTCTTTTGCAGTCACTCATAGGTTTTTCTCAACCTGCCTTTTCAGAAATATGGTTGCAGCCGTTGATAGCTTCCTTTTTCTGCCCTGTCGAGGTAGTGTAACCACTGTTCCTTTAACTTTGAACTTGCAAACTATGCATCCAACGGTGTCTCTATTAAGATTCAGTGCCTTTGCTATCATTTTATATCATGTTCCTTGTTTGTGAAGGGTAATGATCTCTTCTCTTTACTTTTTGGATCATTCTTTTGACTTAGCCATATTTCTAACATGCAGTCAAAAGTGACACTCAACAAACCCCTAGCCAGTTCAGGTATTTCATGTGTTCTAGCTCAGCACAACAGGTTCAACTAACAAAGCCTTTGATTAGTTGCATCAGGTGTGCTTGAGACAACACCAGTTTTGCATATTAGTGCTGTTGTGAGGGATTCTATTCAGGGGGTTTAATAATTTTGAGACTGCAGAATTCATTAACAGTTGCATTTTCAGTTGAATTTGGGGAAATCACTTGAAGCATTTTTGTGTTGAGTTATTTCAATTGCTTTCGTTTGATTGTTCATTGCAAACAATTGAAAGTCTAAATTTTGACAATAAACCTGATTTTCAATGGGGGTTGAATAATTTTGATTACAACTGTATAAGGTTTCAAAGATATGAGGTCTAAGGTGTTAGAACGGGACATCCTAAAACATTCAATGTGAAAATGGCTTAATGTAGCTTAATAAGTAAAAAGTGGACAAATGTTAATCAATTGCTACATAATTTTGTAAAACCCAAGATTTTCACTATCCAAGCCTATCCTAGAAGTTTCATGGATTTTGGTGTCCCACAAGGCAAATGAGTGACATTAAGCTTGTTTTTTTGGGGAGCTTATTGTGGCTTAATGTGCAAAATTGAACTTAAATGTTAACCAATTTCCACCAAACTTCCCACATTACATTAATCTATCTATTCAAACATATTCTGAAAATTTCAGGACATTTGATAAAACATACCAAAAGATATTTACATTTAACTATATTTTTACAATCCTTAAAATATTTCATGTGAATGGCTTAACGTAAAAAAGAGCTTAATGTACTAAAATTCACCTAAACATCAATCAATTGCCTTGAAACTTGGCACAAACTTTCCAAACCTATCCTAGAAGTTTCATGGATTTTTGTTTCCCACAAGGAAAAAGAGTGACATTAAGCTTGTTTTTTGGGGGAGCTTAATGTTGCTTAATGTACAAAAAATAACTTAGATTTTAACCAATTTCCCACAAAATTCCTACAATACAATAATTTATCTATTCAAAGAAGTTATTCACATTTAACTATTTTTTTTTACAATCCTAAATCATTTAATGTGAGCAGCTTAAAGTGAATGTAAATTTTGATGCTAAAGTGCCCGGTTTTTAAAAATTCGATTAAAAACAGGGGCACTTTAATTTATTAAAATTTACATTTCACTCGTGTTGTGAAAAAATACTTACCTTTTAATATTGACAGCTGCTCCAGCTTCCTCCACCTGTCGAAAAGCCTCTTCCTGGGTCTAAAATGAGGAATCTGGTTTCCTCCAATCACGGCATTGAATCAGACACTGATTCCCCCGGAGGGGAAGCCGTGATTGGAGGATGACCGATCCATCATTTCTGACGTCAGAAATGGCTTGTGACGACTGGAAAAGCTGGAGCGACTGTCAAGTTTAAAAGGTAAGTTTTTTTTTTACAACAAGTGAAATGTAAATTCTGATGAATTAAAGTGCCCCTGTTTTTAATCGAATTTTAAAAACTGGGCACTTTAGCATCAAAATTTACATTCACTTTATTGTAAAAAGAGCTTAATGTACCAAAATGTGCCTAAACATCAATCAATTGCCTTGAAACTTGGCACAACCTCAGTTTTTCACTATTCAAACCTATTCTAGAAGTTTTGTGGATTTTAGCTGCCACACGGCAAATGGGTGACATTAACCTTGTTTTTGGTGAGCTTAATGTAGCTTAATGTAGAAAAATTAACTTAGATGTTAACTAATTTTCCGAAAACCTCCCACAATACAATAATCTATCTATTCAAACATATTCTGAAAATCTTAAGACAATTAGTAAAACATATCAAAAGATATGCACATTTAACTATTTTTTTACAGTCTTAAAACATTTCATGTGAACGGCTTAGCGTAAAAAGAGCTTAATGTACCAAAATGTGCCTAAACATCAATCAAGTTCCTTTAAACTTGGCACAACCCAAGCCTATCCTAGAAGTTTCATGGATTTTGGTTTCCCACAATGCAAATAAGTGACATTAAGTTTGTTTTTTGGGGAGCTTTATGTGGCTTAACGTAGAAAATTGAACTTAGATGTTAACCAATTTCCACCAAACTTCCCACAATACATTAATCTATCTATTCAAACATATTCTGAAAATGTCAGGACATTTGATAAAACATACCAAAAGCTATTTACATTTAACTATTTTTTTTACAATCCTAAAACATATGGGGGCCTATTTATCAAAGTGTCAATCTCTGTGCATTCGCCAGCGTCAATACGCTCGCCAAACATCACCAGACATCGCTGCCACGGATCCACATACGATGCCCTTATTTATAAAAAAAATGTCAAAAACACATGCATCAACACGAGCAACAAGCACATTTCTCTAAAGCTAATTTTTTATTTCTCATCTGTTAATGTGCAAGAAATAGCTTGATTTATACCTCAACAAACAATATCTCATAGAAAGTTATTTTTATATTTATTTGTTATATGATACTTTCACATAAGTTAATGTGTATTTGTAGTTCTAGAAGTCATGATATGCTTTTATCTCATTTTTTTTTTTTATAAATGATTATTAATGCTAGAATTTGTACATATATCTTTGCACATACTTTTATATATATATATATATATATATATATATATATATATATATATATATATATATATATATATATATATATATATATATAAATAAAGTTCCACAAAGACAAGCACTCACTGGCGTTTTACCAAAAAACTGTTTTAACTGTGGAACAAGCAGGGGGCGGAGCCAACAGCCGTACATAACAGACGTACATTCATTGAGCTCCTGCTATATCAGCTATCTAACTCGCCAAATACTCACTAAAAAATCTACCTGTGAGTTAACTAAACCAATTGGGGGACACCCTGCACCCCTTGTGTTGCCTGGCTGTTTTGGGGCAAATTTGTAAGATCTGCAGAGTGATCTGTGTACCGGACTAGACTAAACTGCTGTGGAGGCCATTAGTTACTGTGCACACGCATGGTCTGCAGCGCCTGCATCTACCTCCTCAGCGCTCACTTGTGCTGCTCTTGGCTCCGGAGGGTCGGGGAATCCGCTCCGGAGCCCAACTTAACAACTACACCGAGAAAGTTAGTGTCTACTGGCTATTCTCTAAGCGGCAGGAAAGAAAACACTCCGGTCCGCAGAAATCACTACAATAAAAGTGTGTACCGATTAAGGGGACACTAACTGTTATCTACATAACCCCTACGGTAGACATAATCACCCACAAGACCTTAAGACCAGGGAAAGTGAAACGTGGGTTACCTGCTCCATTAGCTCTAGGGGCTTGAGGCTGTGGCGGGAAAACCGCCATCTTTAAAAGTTTGCAAGAACTGCGTACTAACTTATGCAGGGACCTTCAATAAGAACTCTCTAGACCCTATATAAGTAATAAGAGACAAAGGCTAAATATATGCAGAGTTACAGCCTTTTTGAATTTCCACTTCAGTGCAAAATCAGCCTCATAAGTCGTTACAGCTCTGCTGCCACGTGGGTTTTTTGTTCTCAGCACTGACATCGCTATCTCAGTATAGATATCTGTTGAACAACTGTGCATTATCTACACATCAAATCTGTCTCCCCTCAATCCTCCTTGATATTGAAACTAGTCACTGTGGTAACCTGGATGGTACATGTAATACCTCTGAGCTGCTTTCTTTTAGAGGGGAAGTTAAGAGGAGAGGGGGAGGAAAAGAGTTAAAGAAAGAAAAGTAGCACAGATTTATTTATACTGCAGAAAATTCATCTACTAGTCTTTGCTGGACTGTAGCCTGTGCATTCACTATAATATGCCTGAATATTGATGAAACTCTTTGTGCATTAATAGCAATATTGTAACAGGGAAGACAAGGCACACCTACCAAGACTCATCTTATATTTTAAACATATACCTGATGTGAACACACTCTCCCTCCTTTCCTGCTGTACCTAGTTTCAGCAGGTCATACCCACATTCCTTACCCAACTTGGTCCAGTAGTGACAAATCCCCTGGAGAGTGTGTCTATAGCTCTTTCCCTCTGTAATAATCTTGATATGGCTGGCTAGGCGACCCCGCCAGATGAGGGGGGATTAGGGGACACCTATACAAATTCACCCTCAATTGTGTTGCAATTAGGAGAGACCTTGCTTCAATTTGAAAAAAAAAGAAAGAAAAAATTGCTTTTAATCTACTGTGTGAAATACACGTGAACATTTCAACTTGTACTGGGTGTATAACACCTCTTTACCTGAATACTAGAGATGTCTCATTCACAGAGAAAGAAGACTGGAAACAAGACTAATTCTGGAATTAAGCGGACAGTAGTGGACCACTTTGGGGCTTCAGGTGACGCTGGCCATGCTTCGTTAGTGTCATTGGGGGAACCTGGTTCTTCTCCTCCTTCTAGCCCAGAATCGACATCCCTGTTTATGGCGGCCATTCACAACCTGCAAACTGGGGATCAATCTCAAACATCTCCAACTTTCATACTTCAATTTTTGAAAACCTTGCTTGATGAGCATCATGCTTCATTCTCAGAACAGCTGACATCCACTATTGCTGATCTTAAAAAAGATCTATACTCTACTACCGAAAGACTGGATACAGTTGAGAGAAAACAGGAAGACCTTGCTGTGGAACAGTCTAACTTGCTCGGCTATACACAAATTTTGGCGGGCAATATTGCTGAATTAGAAGATAAGATGGCTGATCTAGAAAATAGATCTCGCAGGAACAATCTGCGTATCAGAGGCATATCGGAAGAAATTACCAACTCTGAACTCCTGCCGTTCTTACTGGAATACTTTACCCTGCTAGCCAAACCTCAATCTCCTACAGAAAATATGGTTGACAGGGCACATAGATCTCTGAGACCTAAGGGCCTCCCCTCTGAACAGTCGAGAGATGTAATTGTAAGATTGCATTTCTATACATACAAAGAACGCCTACAAAGAGCTGCTTTTCGAAACCCAGAGTTGCCTGAAAAATTTGCCAATGTTAAGGTATTTGCAGATCTCTCCCCAAGAACTCTTCAACAAAGGAAAACTTTCACTGACATAACGAAATAACTCCGCCAAAATAACATCACATACAGGTGGGGGTTCCCCACGAAGTTACATGTCACCAGAAATGACCGCACCTTCACTATCACCTCTGTCTCTCAGGGTCTGGCCTTGCTCAGATCTTGGGACCGGGACGCTATTTCCGGGGGGACGGATGAGGATGTAATACAGAATAATAAAGGAAATCTACCTCCTCCTCAATCCCGTGAATTGCCAGTTTCATCTTCTATCCCGGCATCTCAGACTCCACTGAGGCCCTCTGCAACATCCTGGAATCCTATGCCTCAATGCAAGAAACGAGACCTTGATCCCTCTCTCTTAGAGGGCAATACCTGAAAGACTGTCCGATATGATGATCGTATTTGGTAAAGTAAAGTAATAGAGACATTGGTTAAGAAGGACTGAATGTTTCAAAATTTAGTTTAATAAGTTGAATTGTTTCTCAAAGTGTTTCTAATTTGTTATGCATAAGCTTATATCTACAATATGTTCTCTCTTTTCTTTTTTCTTTTTTCTTTTAGGAGGGTAGGAGATATTTTCTGCTGCCCCCTTAAAAATTGCACTGGTATACATATTGAGATTTTTGTCTTGTATTATGCTTTATTTTTAGGAGCAATGATTAGATTTTATAGTACCTAACTTAATGATATTCTGCTATAACTAGTAACATATGGCCTTGTTTTTTAAATATAGGTTGGGGTACTTGAATATATTTTTTTTTTTTCTAACTTACTGGCAATCTGCTTCAACTAGCAGCATATAGCTCTGTCTTTAAATGTGGGCTGGGGTACCTGCTTTATGGTTTTGTGCGATGGTCTTAGGTGGGGAATAGGGAGTGTGACTGTGTGTGTGACTGTGGGTGAGGGAGGGGGGTTTATGGGGTTTTTTTGTTTGTTTTTTTTTTGTTTTTTTTTCTCGCCTCGCCTGAGACCATGCACGTATTACCTAAGATAATCTACAGCCTATGTTTATCTGCATATTGTATACGAATGTGACTGTTTTGTTATTGCTCTTGACAAAGTAAGGTCTAATGTCATTCCGATAATGTTCCAAAAATATTTATTATGTATTGCAACTAATTACAGTATACCTATGTTCGCTTGTGGGGCATGTGTTCCGGTGTCCCCCCCTCGGTCCCCCCTTCTCTTTCTTGTTTCTTGTCTACTTTTTCTACATTGCCATTTGTACTTGCTACCATTTTACACTCAAGTGCCCTGTTTTTCAGGAGAGGAGAGAGCATACTGAGCTAGAGGTTTAGCTTATCATATTGCACCTATTGTATTGTACTATCTAAGAAAAGATAATTGTTTCTATATACTGTGAATCTCTTTGTTCATCTCTGTGTGTGACCTTTCCTTCTCTGGAGCTTAGCTGCCCCCCCCCCCGTCTTTGTCTTCTTCCTCTTCTTCCTCTTCTTCTTATTCTTCGTCTTCTTCTTCTTTTCCTTTTCCTTCTCCCATCTCTTCCCCTTCTGCTTCACCTTTTTCTTTTTCTTTTCCTTCTTCTTTTCTTCCTCTTCTTCCTCTTCTTCTTCTTATTTTTTCTCTTTTTCCTTCTCTTCCTTTCTTTCCATGCAGACTATCTCTTACATCTACCTGTTTTTCCTTTGGGTATCTACTTACAACCTATATGGTTTTGCTTCTCCACCTTCTACTCATCCATACACCTAACCTGCCAGTGATTAGATTGTCCCTTATGTTTATTTCAAAGGGTGTAATCTTATACTTGTATTTTATCTCATTTCTTTTCTTTTCTTTCTTTTTTCTACCATCAACATAATCCATCCATACACCTAATTTATCAGTGACCAGATTGTCCCTTGTGTCTATTTCAAAGGGTGTAATTTTATGCTTATATTTTATTTTGTCTCTTTCTTTTTCTTATCATTAACACAATTATTATAGTTCTCTGGTAAAAATTGTGTACCAGTGACTTATAACGCGGCTAATCCTTGTATATACCGCAAAACTAATTACCTTCCCTTGTGCCCTCTCCCCTTCCCCCCCCCCCTCCCCCCTTTTTTTTCTTTTTTTTCTTTTTTTTTTTTTTTTCCCTCCCTCCATGATGTCTGTTGTCTGTGTCTCACAAAATGTGAGGAGCCTTAACTCCCCCATCAAAAGAAGCTTACTGTTTCGCTCCTTGAAATACCTTAAGGCGAAAATTGTTTTTTGCAGGAGACCCACTGGCGGATTGGAGAACTGATTTCTATTCGCTCTCCCTCTTTCCCGGAGGTAGAGACGGCCTCCTTTACCAAAAAATCTAGAGGTACTGCTATATTAGTTCATAGGGATGTCACATATGAAAAACTACACGTGGAAGCTGACCCTCAGGGGAGATTCCTTATCCTGGTTTGTAAGTTGGAGGGTAATACCTATACATTAGCTTCTTATTATGGCCCAAACTCCTCACAAATCAGACATCTTAAGAAATTTCTATCTCGATTAGACAAAGTAAAGAAAGGCCTTCTATTGCTCGCTGGCGATTTTAATATGGTCATAGACCCAGTGATGGATAAGAGAGTACACCACAATAGGCCTATTGACAAGGCCATGGTGGATACTTCCAAGAAATTCTTTACCCTTCTGACCCAGGCCAATCTTTTCGATGTGTGGCACTCTTTTAACTCTACCAATAGAGACTACACTTATTACTCCCCGGTACACAACTCCTATTCTAGAATAGATTTTTTCTTCAGCAACCCCTGGCTCTTAGACAAGATAGGAGGGTCATCTATTGGAGAAGTAACTTGGTCTGACCATAACCCAGTGACTGTGTGCCTACACGGAGTGGCTGAACCATCCTCTAGACCCCCCTGGCGTCTACTTGATTCGTTATTGTCAGTTCCGGGACAGATCGAGAGGTTTGAGTTTGAGATTGCATCGTTTCTTGAACTGAATGATAAGGGAAACGTTGATAATTTCAATTTATGGGGGGCTCTTAAAGCATACTTACGGGGCCTATTTATTAAACTTAAGGTTCAGACCCATCGGGAATCCTCAACATCCTTAGCTAACCTACATATAGAATTAAGGTCCTTGAAAGATTCTCACAAGCTAACTCTAGACCCTACCCTTCTCTCACAAATCGCTTTGGTGCAACAACGAAAATCAGAGAGTCCAAGATAAATTACGTGAGAACAAGAAACTATTTTACCGTAAGGGGAACAAGCCCGACTACCTGTTAGCAAGGAGGTTGCGTGACAGAACAACCCAGGCCAGAATTCCCTATCTAATTGCTGATAATCACAAACTGACTAACCCTAATGACATAGGGTTGGAATTTGCCAGATATTATGCAAAATTATATAATTTGCAAACGTTGGGAGGACATGCTCCTCCTAGGGCCGCTGATATTAGATTGTTTCTATCCAACTTATCCCTACCAAAACTTTCTGAGGAACTTATTGCTTCTTTAGAAGCTTCAGTGTCCACCGAGGAAGTTAAAGATGCTATTTTTTCACTCAAGCCTCGGAAGTCCCCCGGTCCGGACGGATACTCAGATTTTTTTCTACAAAACCTTTAGTGCTTGCTTAACCCCCCTTCTTACACGTGTATTCAATTCAGCAGAACAATTGGGTTACTTTCCGAATGAATTCCTTCAGGCATCCATTGTCACTTTACCTAAACCTGGGAAACCCCCAGACGCTTGTCCTAATTTCAGGCCGATCTCCCTTCTAAATCTAGATGCAAAGTTATACGCCAAGATCTTGGCTAAGCGTCTAAATAAGATGATCCCATACCTAGTGACCCCGGACCAGGTGGGTTTCACCTTGGGGCGACAAAGCCCCGATAATACGAGAAGATTGTTGAATATATTTTTCGAAGTAGGTCGGCTCGGTCTCCCATGCGCTGCAGTGTCACTTGATGCTGAGAAAGCGTTTGACCGAGTCGACTGGCTGTATATGAGAGAGGTTCTGATGCATTTTGGGTTCACGTCATCTATCTGCACTAAAATCTTTGCGTTATATTCCAACCCTTCAGCTCGAGTGAGAGGTTTGGGGTTTTTGTCCCCCGAATTCAAAATTACGAATGGAACCCGGCAAGGGTGTCCGTTATCCCCCTTGCTTTTCGCTCTTATGATGGAGCCACTTGCGGAAGATAAAGGGGATTACATTGCATGACACTACCCAAAAGGTTGTTTTATTCGCGGACGACCTCACTGTGTTGGTTACCGATCCGCTGGAATCATTACCAAAATTATTTGATCTCTTGGAAACCTTTTCCAATATTAGTATGTACAAACTTAATTATTCTAAAACTGAAGCGTTCACTTTAAATATCTCCAACGTAGACTTTCAGGCTTTAAAGCGACGATTCCCCTTTGTCTGGTCCTCTACGCGGTTAAGGCACTTGGGAGTTTACCTATCGCAAAATATCTCTACTATTATATCATCTTATTTTCACCCCCTATTGTGTAAGTTTAAAGAATATTTTGTAAAGTGGGACTCACCTAATATTTCTTGGTGGGGCAGGATAGCCGCTATCAAAATGAACCTCTTACCAAAATTGACATATCTTTTCCGGTGCCTACCTCTCCCTATCCCTAAGGGCATAATTTCACAGTTCCAGCGGCTGTGCAATAATTTTATTTGGAAGAGTAAGCGTCCCAGAGTGGCGATGAAAATTATGTCGTATCCAATATTAGCCGGCGGAGCAGCAGCTCCCAATATAGCGGTCTATCATGAGGCATCTAGGTTAGCCCATATCACAGCTTGGGGTGTGGAATCTCCTGAAAGCAGGTGGGCAGAGATCGAGCAAGCGCCTCTCCCAAAGGGACTCAACCTACGGGACTTAATTTGGATCCCAAAACACTCCAGGAAACCAGAACTAAGTCTAAACTACATTATCGCCACTAACTTAAAGTTTTGGGATAAAATCCATCATAGGAATGAAATCGCTCCACATCCCTCCCCGACCCACTCTATCACGGGCCTATTAGGGGCCTTGGCAGACTCACATCCCCTGGAGTGGAAGGCATTAGAGATTCAAACTGTAGAGGATTTGATCTCTGATACGGGTTTACTCTCAGTCACTCTTTTCCAAAACAAATTTTCCCCCTCACCCCTGATGAGCTTTGAGTTTTTCCGACTGCGAAACTTTCTACGTGTTTGGGGCTTTACCTCAGGACCTCTAAGATCCCGAACTTTGTGGGAGAGGCTCTGGAATGCAAAATATCTTGCCACAAGGGTGTTCTCTCTTACCTACTCCGCCCTAATACAAGCACCTGTATATAACAAATCTTTCTATATCATGCATTGGGAGGGTGCTCTGCGTTTTGGAGCTTCTGAAGAGGCATGGCGGTCTGCAACCTTATTAACTAAAAATGCGGTTCACAGCACTACCTATTTTGAACTCTATTTTAAGATCCTGACACAATGGCATTACACCCCCTTACGCTTATTTCAGATCTCTAAAACAAATTCCCCTATGTGTTGGAGGGGATGCGGCAAAGTGGGATCCCCCGCCCACATGTGGTGGGAGTGTCCTAAGATTCAGAGAATCTGGACTAGGGCATTCTACTACTGCACCAAATTAGGCTTGGCGGAATCTAATCGGCCAGCTGTAGCACTATTCCATTTATTCTCTGGCCAGATACCTCGACATTTGAAATATCTGTGTATCTATATTTTCATGTCTGTTAAGCTAAACATTGCTAAGGCATGGCTCCAATCTAAGGGCCCTAGATGGAGCCAGATTAAGTCTACAATGGCACACATTGAAACCATGGAATGCGCGGTCTTTGCAGCTAATAACAAAATCCCAATTCACTGTTTATGTTGGGAAGCCTGGCGACAATGCCTAGAAGGGGAAATTATCACGTGTTAGTAATCCTTCACGCCTTATATAATAAGATTGTAGATGATACCAAACGTGGGGTGTGAACGTCGGTTGCCGGTGGGTTCTCCTGTAGAGATTGAAAGATGTAGGGATAATTAGAACCAGAGGTGGGAGTCACCCCTCACCCACCCCTCTCACTCTAAATCCTTCCTCCTTCCCCCCCCCCCCTCTTTTTTTTTCTCTCTTTCCTTCCCCTCTTCCCTTTCCTTATATTACTTGCTATATATTTGCTGAGTTGCTCCTTTTCTTGCTTGATATTAATAAACAACTCGTTAATTTATGTCTATATTTTATATCGTTGTCTATTGACTGTTAACGAATCATTGTGTTAAGTGCTACAAAAGTAAAAAATGTATGAGGCTTGTCTAATTTTGGAACTCTATGTATGACATAATAGTGTTTACTTTTCTCCTGTCAGTGGAAACTATTGTATAAATATGCTACTAGTGAATTGTAACTGATAGCTACTGAGCTCTTTTGGCTTGACGATGTTTCCCGTTGTTACATGAGTTTCGCTTGTATCTGTATTTACATGTCATTTTACCACAAACCTCAATAAAAAACTATTTAAACAAAAAAAAACTGTGGAACAAGCAATTAGTGAACGTTTTCAGGGCAACCGCCCATCCTCCGGATGTCTGAGGACGGGCTGATGCCCGAAAACGTTCACTAATTGCTTGTTGCACAGTAAAAACAGTTTTTGGGTAAAATGCCAGTGAGTGCTTGCCTTTGTGGAACTTTTTATGTATACGGAGTTGGTGGGCACCCTGGGAGTTGGTATGTTATGAGTGTGCTGGGTTCTCTTGGACTATTATATATATATATATATATATATATATATATATATATATATATATATATATATATATGTGTGTGTGTGTGTGTGTATGAGTGTGTGTGTGTTATGTCAGAAATCTTTTGCAAACATATTTACATGTCCCTAAATTCCTTTTTTTGTCATATCTCTGTGTTTATTTCTACCACTATATGTACAGTATATAGTGTAAATGTATTATTATTCTGAGCAGGAATAATTGCAAATATAACATATCATCAGGGTATCATATGTATTTATTTGAAATCAATGGATATTTTAAGAGCTGGGACAGTTTTCTCTCTGTACTTGTGTAATCCCTCCTGATTACAATCTAGTTTTAAAAAACACTCCTACACAGGTGTTATAAAATTGACTGGCATATAAGATGACATTTCTTAATGAAAATGAAATTCAAAAGAAGGAAGAAATACACTGAAAATAGCATAACAGTAAAGAGGTGATTTTAATTTCTGCTGTATCTGAATCATGATAGTTTAATGTTAGGTGGGCTATCCCTTTGAGCTATCAGCTTAGGTTTATATTGAATCAAACATCATTCCAATTTAAAAATCATTGTCTAAAATATTACACTGTGTGTCCTAATGTCAGCATCAATGTTTATCTTTAATACTAATTACACATATACATTATTTCAAACTATAATACACAATGTAACAAATGGCACAAGTTCTGATAAGTGATCAATGACTATCGAGCAATTTTATTCGTTAGTGATACTTATACAATGTATATTTAAATTTGATTGGCTGATGTCATAAATCATGTTATTATGCATATCCCAATCAAAAGTGGTGGAAAAATTCACTAGTGTGTGGGTTATCTAAGAGTATTGCGTCATATTTGGTGCAAAAAGTATTACTTCAAATTTGGTGCAAAGGGGAGAGTGGGAATTGTATTACATGCCTTAAACATGGTGCATATTGATTTATCCAAAAATAAAAAATAAAAAAGGAAGTTATAGCTATATTATGTTATGTATTTATTTCATTTTTATCTCTATATCTTCTAGTGCACCAAGTTTGGAGCAATAATATTGTCCCCTTGCTTTGTAATGATAGACAAAGATGTAACATAATCCATAAGTAGTAATGTATTTCATTTTTATCCCTATATCCACTAGTGCATCAAAATTGAAGCAATACTTTGCACCAAATTTGGAGCAATAATATTGTTTGATTTAGAAAGAGTATAGAATTTGAATAAAGTTTCTAATTTACTTTTATTATCTAATATGCCTCATCGTCTTACAGCATCGAACATAACCTTTCTGTGTTTTCAAACTCCCATTGATTTCTATAGCATCCGCGGCCTCAATGGTGGCGGTTTGAATGATAGGTATATTTGCGTCTATTCCATTGTTGAAAGTTTGGTAAATTGGAAAAAGGGTTGAATAGAGTCGAATGTGTATTCTAAACATCTGGCATGACGCAAGCATCAATCTGCGTCGGATTGAGATCGCAGGAGCGTATATTATGTCACACATTTCAATATTCGACGATTTTGACGGTTTGATAATTACGGCGGATTGCGTCAGATATGATGCGAGATTCTAGTGGATTCAATCGTATTATCAGTTGAAGCTTTGATAAATTGGCCCCTAAATGTTTTAGGATTGTAAAAAAATTGTTAAATGTAAATAAGCTCCCCAAAAAACAAGCTTTATGTCACTCATTTGCCTTGTGGGAAACATGAAACATCTAGGATAGGCTTGGATAGTGAAAAAAAGAGGTTGTGCCAAGTTTCAAGGCAATTGATTCATGTTTAGGTACATTTTGGTACATTAAGCTCTTTTTACGCTAAGATGTTCAAATTAAATGTTTTAAGATTGTAAAAAAATTGTTAAATGTGAATTTCTTTTGGTATGTTTTACCAATTATCTTGAAATTACCAGAATATGTGTGAATAGATAGATTATTGTATTTTGTGAAGTTCGGGGGAAATTGGTTGACATCTAAGTTAATTTTTCTACGTTAAGCCACATTAAGCTCCCCAAAACACAAGCTAATGTCACTCATTTGCCTTGTGGGAAACCAAAATCCATGAAACTTCTAGGATAGGCTTGGATAGTGAAACACTGAGGTTGTGCCAAGTTTTAAGCCAATTGATTAATGTTTAGGCAAATTTTGGTACATTAAGCTCTTTTTACATTAAGCTGCTCACATTAAGGGAGATATCTATCAAGCTGTCAACTTTTGTTGCATTTGACGGTACCAATACGCTCGCCTAACATCGCGACTGCGGACCTGAATACGATCTCCATATTTATAAAAAAAAAATCCGGCAAAAAGCCGCACACCAAGTGAGGGGCGATGAGCATCGGACTGTTGTTAACTAACAGTCATCGATCTCACTGCTATTCGGCTTTTTACCAACTTTATTTATACCCTGTCACTAAACTCCGCCACTATACTAAAATGTTTAACCCCGGGTTCGGGTCCCACCAGAGTCGCCAAAAAACAAAAACAAAAAAAAATGTTTAACCCCTCTCCTGCAGCTCCCGGACTCCGCTGCAACTAAATAAAAGTATTAACCACTATTTCTCTTCTCCCGGACCCCGCCGCAACTAAATAAAAGTATTAACCCTTATTCCTCCACACCCGGACCCCGCCACAACCAGTGGCGGCTGGTGAATTTTTAGGATGGGGGTGCACAAGACCCTGCCCCTATTAGAAAGCCATGCCCCTTGGGAAAACCACGCCCTTTCTAAAAACACACGCCCCTTTTATCAAGCCACACCCATTTGTAAAAGCCACACCCCTTTGCTAAAGTCACGCCCATCAAATGGCCCCACCCATTTGAACCAGCAGTGTTTTTGGTCATCGTCTTATTGAGATATCCAGCCCTGGCCTGGGGGTAACTGCAACTGAAGTTTGTGACTGATTCCTCAACATTATTCTCAAGTATCTGCTGATATTAAGTGGAATCCTCAAGCCTCAACAATATTCCCAGTAGTACAGGTCTTTGGAGGTGGTCTGTGGGCTGTTTTTGACTGTTCTTATAATCCTTTGCCTATCCAATATTTTACTTGGACTGCCACTTCTGGCCTTAACAAGAACTGTGCCTGTAGTCTTCCATATCCTCTCACCATGCTGACTATGTTCCTCACAGTGGACACTGACATCTTTAATCTATGCAATCGTTTTTTGTAGCCTTCCTCTAAACCATGATGTTGAACAATCTTTGTTTTTAGGTCATTTGAGAGTTGTTTTGTGGCCCCCATGTTGCCACTCTTCAGAGGAGAGTCATAGAGAACAACTTACAATTGGCCACCTTAAAACCTTTTCTCATGATTGGATACACCTGTCTATGAAGTTTAAGGCTTAATGGGCTCACCAAACCAATTTTGTCTTCCAATTAATCAGTGCTAGGTAGTTCCAGGTATTCAAATCAACAAAATAACAAGGGTGCACAAATGTATGCACCTGTCTAATTTTGTTTTGATGCATATTGCACATTTTCTGTTAATCCAATAAACCTAATTTCACTACTGAATTTTTACTGTGCCCTTCATTTATTTGATAGATCAAAATGAAATTACTGATCCAAACAGCCAATTATTTATAACTGAAAATCATGGAAATTGTCAGAGGTGCCTAAACTTTTACATGCAACTGTATATGATTTCATGCACACAAACTGTATTAAAGTAATGTACTCAGATATGAAATATATTTTTATGAAATGTAACATCAATTATATATAAATACTACGCTCCAATACAGCTCACAGGCAGGATATCTAAAAAATATACAAAGGGAACATTTGTTAAAGTTTAAGCTTCAAAAGATTCTTTACTTCATCGCTTAATGAGATTAGATCTCTACAAACAAGATAACCATGTTACCTCTCTGGGGTGACAGAGAAACAATTCTGTACTTTAGTTCATATTTGCTCAATCTTCAGGAAAGTAAGTAATTATCCCTTCCCTTGTATGATATACAAATGATGAGACTAACAATACTTTTGAAGGTGTGAAATTGAATCCACATATATGGTTTTCTAGCTCAGAATCGATGCAAGCATATAGAAGACAAAATTTCATATGAAATGACTTGTACATAATTTTCATATATTTTTATATACTCCTATACTTTATTAAGGAATAACTTCAAATATGGAATATATTAATATTAAAGTGGGATAATAAGGAAATATAAATATCGTTACAATAAATTAATCACTACAGAATTCTAATTAAATGCAATGTAATATCAGAATATGAAATGATTATTCAATTGATTTCAAATAGTTAATAGTATAGCTGATTATTAGTATCATATTAACTAAGTCTTAAATAACAATCCTTTTAAGTCTCCCAATATTTAATGAATGATCGCGTTCATCATGTCCTGGCTCGAAGTGAAAGCTCAAATGCGCCGGAAAATAGAATACAATTCAAAATTTTGGAAAGAACATAACGATTTGTGGTTACTTGATCATTGTGTTTTTTAACATTCAAACAATATGCACTGACAAGTTGTTGGCGAATATCAATCCTTCATAGCAAAATAAACTGAAATGGGGATTATAAATGTGATTGGTAGCAATTATTTATATTTTTGGAGTTAAATGTGATACATCGGCGACACCATAACTCACCCAACTTGAATCACCACTTTGTTTTTCAAACAGGAGACAATAAAACGAAGATCCTGTTTGCAAAATGACTATTAAGTCAATCTCTTAAGATATTATCAGTAGTAAGTATATATATATATATATATATATATATTTTTATATATATATATATATATATATATATATATATGTATAATATTTAATATTATGACCATGTCTAATTTTTAAAGTAATATACAAGAATCCATACTCTTCAGTATACCCATGTCTAGTCTTAAAATATACATGCTCAGTGAAATAATATAATAACATATATATTAACCAAATGATTAAGCTGCGAAATAATAATTATCTTGAATGTAAATTTATGAAAATATATATATTCCTGGATTTAAAGAACCTTCCACTTTATAGAGAAATAAAACCACATCTCAATTATTGTTGCCCTAGCCCCCATTGTTCGATATTAGGCAATACCGCCAAAAAAGGCCGTGGCAACATTAAGATAAATACACCAACATTTTAATTTCTACAAAAGAAGATTATTTCTATTACACTAGTGCTTAATAATTAACTTCAAAGGTAAAGATTAAAACAGAATGTTGATAACTCAAGTACAATTTTTGTAAATTAACTCAATCCGCCTGTCTTTTTTTGAGGCAAATAAATCAATAACATTTTCGGTGAATGTAGGCATGTCATTGATCAATTGTTTTTCAATTGTGAGCATGGCTAGAGTAGTCAGTCTTTCCTCAGTCATGGTGCTCCTTAGAAATGTCTTAACTCGTTTTAAAGTTGAGAAACATCTCTCAGCCTCAGCAGTTGTCACGGGAATAGTCGAAATAATTTGCAACAGTTTGTAGGTCTCCGAGAAAGTACTGTCCAAGTTATTTTCTATTACAAACTGTAGAAGACTGATGGCACCATTCATATTTCGGAAATCTGGTCTTCTGTAAATTACTCCTAGTTCTGTTTTTAGGCGATCTTTCTGTAATATGTCATAAACAGCTGATGTTTGTTCAAGAAGCTGATTTGGAAAAATTTTCTCGTAATCTGCAAATTTTTCAGCTTGGAGGAGAGAAACAGCCGAGTAGTGAGTTATAAAAGAAAATCTATCTTTTACTTGATTCATGATAACATCGCATATCTCTTTAGCTGCCACAGTCTGAGTAATGTGAATATTTTCTCTCTTCCTTTTCCTTGATGTTTCCTCTGTTTCTGATATCGTCATGATCACTGTGTCCATTCTTTTCCTTTCGTTTTCCATTGTCTGCTGGAAAGTGTTAACATGTTTTCGAATAAGTGCCACATCTGTTAGTGTTTTCTGAAGTTGGTTGTATAACACATCTACATGTGGCATAATATTGTGAAAAACTGAAAGCCAAAACACAAATACAGAGTCTTGTAACATACGCCGAATAGCCCCTGCTTGATTTATAGCTATTTCTTTTTTCGATGTTGACTCTATTTTTTCCATACATTCAATTAACTGTTCCCTGTTTTCAAACACTGTATTGACGGTTCGACTCTTGAAATTACACCTGGTGGCTGAACCATGAGGTATCCTTCTTCTAACAGTTTCATCTAGAATAGCTATCCGTTGTGGCAAGTTACTAAAAAAGTTAGTAATGTCACTTAGGTTAGAAAAAAATACTCAAACTTGTTGATTCTGACTGCTTGCTTGGCTGACAATCAAATTGAGTTGATGTGCGTAGCAATGCACAAAATGTGCATTCTTGTAGGTACGTTTAATTATAGCCTGAACACCTGCATGCTGACCACTCATCACGCTTGCACCGTCGTAACTCTGGGATATCAATTTTTCTGGGTTGTCTATAACTTTTTCCAAATTATTCTGGATACATGTAGCTATAGATTCTGCATCATGTCCAGCTGGATTAGTGAATTCCCAGAATCTCTCCGGTTGACCGTTACCTATAATGTATCGAAAAACAACAACCAATTGGAAGGCATATGAAACATCAGTTGTTTCATCTGCTATCACTGCTACAAAACTTGCTTTTGAGATTTCCTTTTTTATTTGGTTCTGGCAAACAGTAAGCATACAGTCTAATAAATCGTTTTGAATTTCTTTTGACGTTCCTTTAAAAACAGTGGCACTAGCAAGATGTTCTTTTAGAGATGCATCAAGTTCTGCTGAGAAGTTTATAAGACCTCTGAAAATGCCTGGATTTAATGAATCCTCGCGTTCGTCATGTCCTCGAAGTGCAAGTTCAAATGCGCCGCAAAATAAAATACAATTAATTATTTTCAAAAGAACATAACGATTTTTCGTTACTTGCTCATTATGTTTTTTAATATTTAAACGATATGCACTGTCAAGTTGTTGTCGAATATCAACCCTTCCTAACAAATTAAACTCTAATGTGGAGTTTAAATGTGATTGGGAGCAACTATGTTTATTTATTTTTTGATTTAAATGTGATAAATCGGCGACACCAGAACTCACCCAGCTTGATTCACCACTTTGTTTTGCAAACAGGAGACAATAAAAACAAAAGAGCCTGTTAGATAATTCACAGCCACAAATCCATGGATAATTATCATATACCTCGGGTTTGAATTCTCTTCTGAAATCTCTAGTTTTACATTTTGTTACCTGGGTAAGCTTAAGCCTAGGTGTTGGCCAGAGCATTTTAATTTCCATTTTTCTTTCCATGGGCAATGTTGAAAAATGTAATTGCTTTAGCTCAGACACACTAATTTTACTAAGTGCCATCTTAACTCTTAGTTTACACACAAAGAACAGTCCTTTGCTGTTATAAAATATATAACTTGTACGTAAGTAGTTTTGCTGTTATAATATATATATAACTTTTAGACAACGTAGTTTTGCTGTTATAATATATATAACTTTTAGACATGTAGTTTTGATGTTATAAAATATAAACTTGTAGGTTAGTAGCTTTGCAGCTGTTATAAATTATACAACTTGTAGGTAATTAGCTTTGCAGCTGTTATAAAATATACAGTGGGGAAAAAAAGTATTTAGTCAGCCACCAATTGTGCAAGTTCTCCCACTTAAGAAGATGAGAGAGGCCTGTAATTTTCATCATAGGTATACCTCAACTATGAGAGACAAAATGTGGATTCAAATCCAGACAATCACATTGCCTGATTTGGAAAGAATTTTTTTGCAAATTATGGTGGAAAATAAGTATTTGGTCACCTAAAAACAAGCAGGATTTCTGGCGCTCACAGACCTGTATCTTCTTCTTTAAGAGGCTCCTCTGTCCTCCACTAATTACCTGTATTAATGGCACCTGTTTGAACTTGTTATCAGTATAAATGACACCTGTCCACAACCTCAAACAGTCACACTCCAAACTCCACTATGGTGAAGACCAAAGAGCTGTCGAAGGACACCAGAAACAAAATTGTAGACCTGCACTAGGCTGGGAAGACTGAATCTGCAATAGGCAAGCAGCTTGGTGTGAAGAAATCAACTGTGGGAGCAATAATTAGAAAATGGAAGACATACAAGACCCCTGATAATCTCCCTCGATCTGGGGCTCCACACAAGATCTCACCCTGTGGGGTCAAAATGATCACAAGAACAGTGAGCAAACATCCCAGAACCACACGGGGGGACCTAGTGAATGACCTGCAGAGAGCTGGGACCAACGTAACAAAGGCTACCATCAGTAAAACACTACGCCACAAGGGACTCAGATCCTGCAGTGCCAGACGTGTCCCCCTGCTTTAGCCAGTACATGTCCGGGCCCATCTGAAGTATGCTAGAGAGCATTTGGATGATCCAGAAGCGGATTGGGAGAATGTCATATGGTCAGATGAAACCAAAGTAGAACTGTTTGGTAGAAACACAACTTGTCGTGTTTGGAGGAGAGAGAACACCATACCTACTGTGAAGCATGGGGGTGGCAACATCATGCTTTGGGGCTGTTTCTCTGCAAAGGGAACAGGACGACTGATCCGTGTACATGAAAGAATGAATGGGGCCATGTATCATGAGATTTTGAGTGCAAACCTCCTTCCATCAACAAGGGCATTGAAGATGAAACGTGGCTGGGTCTTTCAGCATGACAATGATCCCAAACACACCGCCCGGGCAACGAAGGAGTGGCTTCGTAAGAAGCATTTCAAGGTCCTGGAGTGGCCTAGCCAGTCTCCAGATCTCAACACCATAGAAAACCTTTGGAGGGAGTTGAAAGTCTGTGTTGCCCAGCGACAGCCCCAAAACAGCACTGCTCTAGAGGAGATCTGCATGCAGGAATGGGCCAACATACCAGCAACAGTGTGTGACAACCTTGTGAAGACTTTGACCTCTATCATTGCCAACAAAGGATATATAACAAAGTATTGAGATGAACTTTTGATATTCACCAAATACTTATTTTCCACCATAATTTGCAAATGAATTCTTTCCAAATCAGACAATGTGATTGTCTGGATTTGTTTCCACATTTTGTCTCTCATAGTTGAGGTATATCTATGATGAAAATTACAGGCCCCTCTCATCTTCTTAAGTGGGAGAACTTGCACAATTGGTGGCTGACTAAATACTTTTTTTCCCTACTGTACAACTTGTAGGTAAGTAGTTTTGCAGCTGTTATAAAATATATGACTTGTAGGTAATTAGCTTTTCAGCTGATATAAAATATAGAACTTGTAGGTAAGTAGTTTTGCTGTTCTAAAATATATAAGTTATAGGTAAAAAGTTTTGCTGTTCTAAAATATATAACTTGTAGGTAAAAAGTTTTGCTGTTCTAAAATATATAACTTGTAGGTAAAAAGTTTTGCTGTTCTAAAATATATAACTTGTAGGTAAGCTTTTTTCTTGTTATAAAATATATAACTATATGCAGGTTTAATGCCTATCTGCAGTCTGCAGCAGTTAACTACTTTGTAAAAAACTATGAAAATAATTAACTAAAATACTTTGATAGTATTCTAATTATAGCAAGCAGCAGCCGCGACAGCCGTCAACGGTCAACTGTCTAAAACTAGTAGGCAAGTCGTTTTGCGTTTTTTATGGAATATATAACTTGTAGGTAATTAGCTTTACAGCTGATATAAAATATAGAACTTGTAGGTAACTACTTTTGCTGTTCTAAAATATATAACTTGCAGGTAAAAAGTTTTGCTGTTCTAAAATATCTAACTTGTAGGTAAGTAGTTTTGCTGTTCTAAAATATCTAACTTGTAGGTAAGTATTTTTGCTGTTCTAAAATAGATAACTTGTAGGTAAAAAGTTTTGCTGTTCTAAAATATCTAACTGTAGGTAAGCTTTTTTCTTGTTATAAAATATATAACTATATGCAGGTTTAATGCCTATCTGCAGTCTGCAGCAGTTAACTACTTAGTAAAAAACTATGAAAATAATTAACAACTAAAATACTTTGATAGTATTCTAATTATAGCAAGCAGCAGCCGCGACAGCCGTCAACGGTCAACTGTCTAAAACTAGTAGGCAAGTCGTTTTGCGTTTTTATGGAATATATAACTTGTAGGTAATTAGCTTTACAGCTGATATAAAATATAGAACTTGTAGGTAAGTACTTTTGCTGTTCTAAAATATATAACTTGCAGGTAAAAAGTTTTGCTGTTCTAAAATATCTAACTTGTAGGTAAGTAGTTTTGCTGTTCTAAAATATCTAACTTGTAGGTAAGTATTTTTGCTGTTCTAAAATAGATAACTTGTAGGTAAAAAGTTTTGCTGTTCTAAAATATCTAACTTGTAGTTAAGAAGTATTTTTGTTGTTATAAAATATATAACTATATCTATGCAGGTTTACTGCCTATCTGCAGGCTACAGCAGTTAACTGCTTTTTAAAAAACTAGGAAAAAAATTAAAAACTTAAATATTTTTATAGTATTATTATATTTACAACAAGCAGCAGCCGCGACAGCCATCAATGGTCAACTAGTAAATGTAAATTATGTAATTAAAACTACTCTGCTGCTCAGGCCTCTCAGTCTCTCTGTGACAGCCCAGACTGTGTAAAATAATATGCTGACTACAGTACTGTACTCAAGATCTCTAAAATTAGTATGCTGGCTGTGTTATTTAAACTAGTAAATTTAAATAAGTTTTACAAAAAAAAATTCTAAACTGTCCACTCTCAACTCAGTCTCTATATCTCTAGTCTAGAGTCTAGTCTAAAAAATTATGGTCTCCAGGCTCTCCCTGAGTCCTACTTAACTCCTCTCTACTCTGTCTTGTCTCAGTCTATGGCTGCTCTGCACTGCAGGCCTCTGTACTGTGTAGCTGGCCTGCCCCTGGCAGTCACCTTGGTCACCTTCTGGCTGCTGCTGCTGTAGTGAGCGTCAGAGCGCCTGTAAAAACTAACTCTCTATCTATCTAACTGCCTCCTGCCTCACCCTCAGGCTTCAGCCTGCCTGCTGCCGCTAACTAGTAATTGTAAGTGAGTCCTCAAGTCAGATGAAACTGAGATGGGAATCCTGGGATGGATTGGATATTGCTGGATAATTAATGCCAAATATATAAGTATAATATGATATCTCAGAGTCAGACTCAAAATATTGCCAGAGCGGGCAGACAGTGTTCAACAGAGTCACTCAGAACAAGACAACACAAATTGAGCTCCTCTCAGCTCAACGACTATCTCCGCAATGAGATTTTGCGCCGTTGAGCTGAGAGGAGCGTCTCAAGTGTCATCACGTGACTGTTAGTGATGACGCTCAGACTCGGCTCTTCTCCTATGTCATTGGCTGCTGCCTGGGCTCGCTCTTAACGCCTCCCACCCCTCGCACAGGCTGAAGTGTGTGATCAGCCATCTAAGGGGATGAGGAGGCTGGGATCTGCGCAGCAGCCAAATTTAGCATGCGCACAGACACAGTGCCATAGATTCTCTATCGCACGTGCGCTTAGGGACTGGACTGACTATTAGTACAGCATTACAGTGGCTGGGTGTGTGATGATGTGTATGTTCAAACAGTACAGGGGCCAGGCAGGGCACAAATAATAATAATGTATTAAAAAAAACATTGAAACAAATTTATTTTTTTTATTCTGGGGTAAAAAAAAAATATTATTTTTTTTCAATAGGGAGCAATTAAAAAATTATATTTTTTTTCTGTTTTTTTTTTTTTTTCTTTTTTCTTTCCTCTGGGCTGTGGGGGGCACGTGCGAGTGTGCTGCAATGGAGTAGCCTCCACTGGCCACAACTAAATAAAAGTATTAACCCCTATTCCTCCGCTCCTGGACCCCACCTCAACTAAATAAAAGTATTAACCCCTAAACCCCTGGCCTCCCACATCACTACCACTAACTTAACCCATTAACCCCTAAACCGCCAGCCCCCCACATCACCATAAACTAAATTAAGCTATTAACCCCTAAACCTAGCAACCCACTAACTTTACATTAAAATTACAACATCCCTATTTTATAATAAATTAAAACTTACCTGTAGAATTAAATGAAACTATATTAAACTATTAATTAACCTACCCTAACTATTATACTAAAATTACTTTAAACTCCCAATTAAATTAACTACATATTAAAAAAACTAACCCTACTCAAATTATTTAAATCCAATTACAATTAAAAATTACTAAGTTACAGAAACAAGCAAACACTAAGTTACAAAAACAAACCACAGTATCAAAAATAAAAGGAATTACTCCTTATCTAATAGCCCTATCAAAATAAAAAAGCCCGCCCAAAATAAAAAAAACCCTAGTCTACAATAAACTATCAATGGCCCTTAAAGGGGCCTTTTGCTGGGCATTGCCCCAAAGAAATCAGCTCTTTTATCTGTAAAAAAAAAAAAACAGCCCCCTAACAGTAAAACCCACAACCCAACCAACCATAGCCCCCCAAATAAAAACCCTATCTAAAAAACCTAAGCTCCCCATTGCCCTGAAAAGGACATTTGTATAGGCATTGCCCTTAAAAGGGCATTTAGCTCTTTTACCTGCCGAGACCCTACTCTAAAAATAAACCCACCCAAAAAACCCTTTAATAAACACAATAACACTAACCCCCGACAATCCACTTACAGTTTTTGAAGTTCTGCTTGAAGGATCCATCCAGCCGGCAAGAAGTCTTCATCTGGGTGGAAAGAAGTCTTCATCCAGCCGGCAAGAAGTCTTCATCCGTGCGGCCTCTTCTATCTTCATCCAGCTGGCGAAGTCTTCATCCATGCGGCCTCTTCTATCTTCATCCATCCGGCGTGGAGCGGGCCAATCCTGAAGACATCCGGCGAGGAGCTCCTCTTCAATACGGTCTCCTCCGAAAATTGGATTTTGAATGCAAATGACGTCATCCAAGATGCATTCCTATTGGCTGAAAGGTTCCAATCAGCCATTAGGATTTGGAACAGCCAATACGATGAGAGCTGATTAAATCATATTGGCTGATAGGAACAGCCAATAGGATTTTAGCAGCTCTAATCCTATTGGCTTATTGGAACCTTTCAGCCAATAGGAATGCAAGGGACACCATATTGGATAATGTCACTTGCATTCAAGATCCAGTTTACGGTGGAGACCGTATTGAAGAGGAGCTCCTCGCCGGATGTATTCAGGATGGGCTATTTTATTAGGATGGGCTATTTAATTTTGATAGGGCTATTAGATTAGGTGTAATACTTTTTTATTCTTGATACTGTGTTTTTTTTTGTAACTTAGTGGGGTTTTTTTTTTGTAACTTAGTAATTTTTAATTCTAGATTTAAATAATTTGAGTATGGTTAGGTTTTTTAATAGTTAATTTAATTGGTAGTTTAATGTAATTTTTTGGCTGATTGGAACAGCCAATAGGATTTTAGCGGCTCTAATCCTATTGGCTTATTGGAACCTTTCAGTCAATAGGAATGCAAGGTACACCATATTGGATGATGTCACTTGCATTCAAGATCCAGTTCACGGTGGAGACCGTATTGAAGAGGAGCTCCTCGCCGGATGTCTTCAGGATGGACCCGCTCAGTGCCGGATGGATGAAGATAGAAGAGGCCGCATGGATGAAGACTTCACTGGCTGGATGAAGATAGAAGAGACCGCCAGGATGAAGACTTCTTGCTGTCCGGATGAAGACTTCTTGCCGGAACAGCCAATAGAATGCTAGCTCAATCTGATTGGCTGATTTGATCAGCCAATCGGATTGAACTTTAATCTGCTTGGCTGATTCTATCAGCCAATCAGATTT
Organism: Bombina bombina; assembly: GCF_027579735.1. Lineage (NCBI taxonomy): Eukaryota > Metazoa > Chordata > Amphibia > Anura > Bombinatoridae > Bombina > Bombina bombina. The sequence goes on along the minus strand of NC_069501.1, from coordinate 798,921,835 downwards.
TTCCTACCTTAATTCTGATTGGCTGATAGAATCCTATCAGCCAATCGGAATTCGAGGGATGCCATCTTGGATGACGTCATTTAAAGGAACCTTCATTTGTCGTTAGTCCGTCAGTGAAGAAGGATGGCTCTGCGTCGGCTGCTTCAAGATGGACCCGCTCCGCTCTGGATGGAGGAAGATAGAAGATGCCGCCTGGATGAAGACTTTGGACCCTCTGGAGGACCTCTTCTTGCCATATAGGATGAAGACTTCGGACCCTCTGGAGGACCTCTTCTTGCCGGATTGGATGACGACTTCGTATCCACTTCTGGACGGATCGGTGATACCCGGCTGGGTGAATACAAGGTAGGGAGATCTTCAGGGGCTTAGTGTTAGGTTTTTTAAGGGGGGTTTGGGTGGGTTAGATTAGGGGTATGTGGGTGGTGGGTTGTAATGTTGGGGGGGTATTGTATGTTTTTTTTCAGGCAAAAGAGCTGATTTCTTTGGGGCATGCTCCGCAAAAGGCCCTTTTAAGGGCTGGTAAGGTAATAGAGCTGAAACTTTTTATTTTAGAATAGGGTAGGGCATTTTTTTTTTTGGGGGGGCTTTGCTATTTTTTTAGGGGGCTTAGAGTAGGTGTAATTAGTTTAAAATTCTTGTAATCTTTTATTATTTTTTGTAATTTAGTGGTTTTTTTTTTTTGTAATTTAGTTTAGTTGATTTAATTGTAGGTAATTGTAGGTAGTTTATTTAATTAATTTATTTATAGTGTAGTGTTAGGTTTAATTGTAACAGGTTAGGATTTATTTTACAGGTAATTTTGTAATTATTTTAACTAGGTAGCTATTAAATAGTTAATAACTATTTAATAGCTATTGTACCTAGTTAAAATAAATACAAAGTTGCCTGTAAAATAAATATAAATCCTAAAATAGCTACAATATAATTATTCGTTATATTGTAGCTATATTAGGGTTTATTTTACAGGTAAGTATTTAGCTTTAAATAGGATTAATTTTTTTAATAAGAAATAATTTATTTTGTTAGATTTAAATCATATTTAACTTAGGGGTGTGTTAGGGTTAGACTTAGCTTTAGGGGTTAATACATTTATTATAGTAGCGGTGAGGTCCGGTCGGCAGATTAGGGGTTAATACTTGAAGTTGCGTGTCGGCGATGTTAGTGAGGGCAGATTAGGGGTTAATAAAATTTATTATAGGGTTTGCGAGGCGGGAGTGAGGCGGTTTAGGGGTTAATACATTTATTATAGTGGCGGTGAGGTCCGGTCGGCAGATTAGGGGTTAATAAGTGTAGGTAAGGTTGGGGGGCAGATTAGGGGTTAATAAATATTATGTAGGTGTCGGCGGTGTTAGGGGCAGCAGATTAGGGGTACATAGGGATAATGTAGGTGGCGGCGGTGTCCGGCCGGCAGATTAGGGGTTAAAAATTTTTTATTAGAGTGGCAGCGATGTGGGGGGGGCCTTGGTTTAGGGGTACATAGGTAGTTTATGGGTGTTAGTGTACTTTATAGCACAGTAGTAGCTTTATAAACCGGCGTTAGCCCATAAAGCTCTTAACTCCTGACTTTTTTCTGCGGCTGGAGTCTTGTCGGTAGAGTTCTAGCGCTCACTTCAGCCAAGACTCTAAATACCGGCGTTAGGAAGATCCCATTGAAAAGATAGGATACGCAATTGGCGTAAGGGGATCTGCGGTATGGAAAAGTCGCGGCTGGAAAGTGAGCGTTAGACCCTTTCCTGACTGACCCTAAATACCAGCGGGCGGTAAAAGCCAGCGTTAGGAGCCCTTAACGCTGGTTTTGACGGCTAACGCAGAACTCTAAATCTAGGCGTTAGTGTTTGTTTGTTTTTGTAACTTAGTGGGGGTTTTTTTTGTAACTTATTAATTTTTAATTGTAGATTTAAATAATTTGAGTAGGGTTAGGTTTTTTAATATGTAATATAGTTAATTTAATTGGTAGTTTAATGTAATTTTAGTATAATAGTTTGGGTAGGTTAATTAATAGTTTAATATAGTTTAATTTAATTCTACAGGTAAGTTTTAATTTATTATAAGATAGGGATGTTGTAATTTTAATGTAAAGTTAGCGGGTTGTTAGTTTTAGGGGTTAATAGCTTAATTTAGTTTATGGTGATGTGGGGGGCTGGCGGTTTAGGGGTTAATAGGTTTAGTTAGTGGTAGTGATGTGGGAGGCCAGGGTTTTAGGGTTAAATATTTTATTTAGTTGTGGTGGGGTCCGGGAGCAGTGGAATAGGGGTTAATTCTTTTATTTAGTTGTGGCCGGGTCCGGGAGCGGCGGGATAGGGGTTAATAAATTTTATTTAGGTTGCAGCGATGTCAGGGCGGCAGAGAAGGGGTGTTTAGACTCGGGCTTATGTTAAGGTGTAAACGTAACTGATTTTCTGTCATAGAAATCAAGGGGATATCTGAGAGCATCGAACATAAGCTTTCGCTGATTTCAGACTCCCATTGATTCCTATGGCATCCGCGGCCTTCAGGGGGGCAAATTGAAAACCAGGTACGCTGTGTCGGAATAGACACAAACGTACAGGTTAACTATTTAATAACTTTTAAAAAGTGTCAAATCGTGACGAATGTGTATTCTTAATATCTACAGGGGAGAGACAGAAAAGACAGGGGCTTAAATAGCACTCATCCTTACTAAATATTAGTGAATAATCGATATAAAACTTATATACTTTAATCTTAAAAGTTAAAATAGGGTAGAACACCCCTAATAATTCCTAAACCCACTACCATAGAAACAAAAAGCAAAAACAAACACCAAACCGACAGTCACTTTTCTGTTTCCTGGCCGATAACAGGAAACGTCGGCATCAGGTGGCTGAAGTGACTGTACAGTGTTGGAGTAAAGTAATTAAAACAAACGCGTTTCGGCTAATATATAGCCTTTATCAATACTATACTTTACAGTGTCAAATCGTTTAAGCCGAAGCTAAAGCGTGTATGGCCTTATATACCGGTCTATAGCTTCACAAACCACCAATCCAAAGTGTCTAGAGGGAAACGCCTACATATTGTCCAATCGTAGTGTGAGGCTAGGAACACCCTCCATTTTGACTACTGTGTATGGCTGAGGAGTGTGACTTCCGCCATAACCTACACGCTCATTGGGTGACTAAAAAGAGCTAGCACAGATGCCCGATTGTATGGTACCAATGTTGCGATCATATTGTCCAGTCAGGGTGACAAACACTTATGCTTTAATACACGACCGATTATCTGTAAAGCATCACTATGCGACACAACAATATCATATCAGTGAATTCATCGCGATCGTGATAAGCATAATAGTACACTAATGCGAACGTCTTAGAAACAACCAAGTTACACCCGGATCCAATTGAACACACTATAAGTTTTTTCGGATACAAGAATATTCCAATTGTAGTTATGTATATGATTCTTGAATACCATATATCGTTATAAGTGTGACTAGTATTTTATTTGTAAATTTCAATTGGGTTTCAGGTTAGATGGTAAGTATTAAGACTATGATCTTGTAATTATGCAGCAGTGTCAGTGTGTAACATTAAAACTTTATTATAATTGGAAGTTGATCAACAAACCCACAATATGACTCCTACTTTTAACAGCAATGCAGAAGAATGTGTACAACCCTTTATCCTCGTATCCATATAAGTAGTATTGGTAAATTTATGAGGACATTACAATTATTAAATTCACATTCAAATAGGACTGCATATATATGTGTAGGGATATTTAGATATATGTATGTAGTGATCATAAATTCAATAATTCAAAGTATGTAAGGTATGTTACAGCTGACATATGCTTGATATAATGCCATTATGGGTCATGTCAATGAGACACGAGCATAACCATAATGGGCTAGGTTACCATATATTAAAAGAGCATAAGGTTGCCTAAGGGTCATCCAATTAGATATACACCCAATAATTATTATACTCATTCATACCATTGGGTATGACGGTATTCAGATTAAAAACCCACTTAGTTTCCATCTGTAATAATTTATTCTCAGTACTTCCCCCTCTTATTCCAGGCTTAAGTCTTTCCAAGCCCCAACATTTTAAAGCATTGGTCTTCCCATTATGGGCATGTAGAAAGTGTCTTGCGACACTTGTGATTTGTTTATGTTTATCCACATCCCTCTGGGCAGTCCTTATATTACTGAGATGTTCTGTAATACGTGTTCCCATACTCCTTGTTGTCATACCAACATAGTATAAATTACAGCTGCAAGAGATACAGTAGATGACATTAGTGCTCTGGCAGTTGATATGTTGTCTAATTTTATACGTATTTCCAAATCTATCCACTATTGTTTGTTTTTTAACCATATGCTGGCATATTGAACAATGCCCACACGCGATAGAACCTTCATAAATAGGTGATTTTTTTAGCATTTCTGTCATAATGGCTTGTTATAAGCGTATCCCTGATGTTGCTTGCTCGCCTATATGTTAATAGTGGTCTATCTGGTAGCAATGGTTTCAATAGTTCGTCTCTGGTAAGGACATGCCAATGTTGTTGTAAAATGTTGGTAATTTTATCACTTTGTGTGGAATATGTAGTGATACATCGCAGGGGAGTATTATTCTCTTTAACTTTAGGAGTTAATAACTCTCTCCTATCCTTCCGCAGTGCTCTGTTATAGGCTTTAGCCAATGATTTTCTAGAGTAGCCACTTTCAAGTAGTCTTTTTTCACAAGAAAGGCAGCTCAATTGAAACAAATGCATACAGAAAGCCCACGTCTACTAACAATATACTACATGCAAGCAGTTACCATCATCCTGCAACAATTAAAGGGTTACCCATGGGAGAATATACTCGCCTGCGTAGAAATTGTAGTACATTAGACAGTTTCAAAAAAGCTGCACACGATCTAAGAAAAAGACTACTTGAAAGAGGCTACTCTAGAAAATCATTGGCTAAGTATATAAGTTTTATATCGATTATTCACTAATATTTAGTAAGGATGAGTGCTATTTAAGCCCCTGTCTTTTCTGTCTCTCCCCTGTTAATATTAATTTAAGGGACAGCACCGGAATCTGTTTTACAGATTCTTTTTCCTTACTTAGCTTATGTGTGTAGTGCCAGTTAACATTTCCTCTTAACTATTCTTAATATCTGTAATGACGTAAGCATCGATCTGTGTCGGATTGAGACAGGTGGATCGTATGTTACATCACAGATTTCAACTTTTGCCGGTCTGTAGGCTTTGATAACTAGGTTGAATCAAGCTTGCCACTATTACGCTGCGGAATTCCAGTGTATTTGCGGTTGATAAATATCCCCCTAAATGTTTTAGGATTGTAAAAAAATTGTTAAATGCAAATAACTTTTGGTATGTTTTATCAAATGTCCATTAATTTTTAGAATATGTTTGAATATATAGATTAATGTATTGTGGTAAGTTTGGAGGAAATTGGTTAACATCTAAGTTCAATTTTGTATGTTAATCCACATTAAGATCCCCAATAAACAAGCTTAATGTCATTCATTTGCCTTGTGGGAAACCAAAATCCATAAAACTTCTAAGATAGGTTTGGAAAGTGAAAAACTGAGTTTGTGCCAAGATTCAATGCAACTGATTGATGTTTAGTTGAATTTTGGTACTTTAAGCTCTTTTTACATTAAGCTGCTCACATTAAATGTTTTAGGATTGTAAAAAAATAGTTAAATGCAAATAACTTTTGGTATGTTTTATCAAATATCCTTAAATTTTCAGAATATCTTTGAATAGATAGATTAATATATTGTAAGCAGTTTGGGGGAAATTGGTTAACATCTAAGTTCAATTTTGTACGTTAACCACATTAAGCTCCCCAAAAAACAATCTTAATGTCACTCATTTGCCTTGTGGGAAACAAAAATTCATTAAACTTCTAGGATAGGTTTGGAAAGTGACAAACTAACACCTAGATTTAGAGTTTGGCGCTAGCCTTCAAAAGCAACGTTAAGGGGTCCTAACGCTGCTTTTTACCGCCCGCTGGTATTTAGAGTTAGACAGGAAAGGGTCTAACGCTCACTTCCTCACCGCGACTCCAGGCTACCGCAGATCCCCTTACGTCAATTGCATATCCTATCTTTTAAATGGGATCTGCCTAACGCCGGTATTTGGAGTTTTGGGAGAAGTGAGCGGTAGACCCTCTACCGACAACACTCCTACCGACAAAAAAATGTCAGTAGTTAAGAGCTTTATGGGCTAACGCGTGAACATAAAGCTCTTAACTACTGTGCTCTAAAGTACACTAACACCCATAAACTACCTATTTACCCCTAAACCGAGGCCCCCCCACATCGCAAACACTATAATAAAATTTTTTAACCCCTAATCTGCCGACCGGACACCGCCGCCACCTACATTATACCTCTGAACCCCTAATCTGCTGCCCCTAACATCGCCGACCCCTATATTATATTTATTAACCCCTAATCTGCCCCCCCCACGTCGCCGCTACCTAACTACACTTATTAACCCCTAATCTGCCGACCGCACATCGCCGCCACTATAATAAATGTATTAACTCCTAAACCGCCGCACTCCCACCTCACAAACACTATAATAAATTTTATTAACCCCTAATCTGCCCTCCCTAACATCGCAGCCACCTACCTACAATTATTAACCCCTAATCTGCCGCCCCCAACGTCGCCGCTACTATAATAAAGTTATTAACCCCTAAACCTTAGTCTAACCCTAGCCCTAACACCCCCCTAACATATATATAATTTAAATGAAACAAAATAATATTCCTAAAATTAACTAAATTAATCCTATTTAAAACTAAATACTTACCTATAAAATAAACCCTAATATAGCTACAATATAAATAATAATTACATTGTAGCTATTTTAGGATTTATATTTATTTTACAGGCAACTTTGTATTTATTTTAACTAGGTACAATAGCTATTAAATAGTTAATAACTATTTAATAGCTACCTAGTTAAAATAAGTACAAAATTACCTGTAAATAAATCCTAACCTAAGTTACAAATACACCTAACACTACACTATCATTAAACTAATTAAAGGACGCCGCCTGGATGAACACTTCTACCGGATGGAGGACTTCTTCTTGCCCCGCTTGGATGAAGACTTCTACCGGATCAAGGACCTCCTCTGCGCACCTTGGATGAAGAATTCGGCTCAGCTGAGTGAAGACGACTTAAGGTAGGATGATCTTCAGGGGGTTAGCGATAGGTTTTTTTAAGGGGGGTTTGGGTGGGTTAGAGTAGGGGTATGTGGGTGGTGGGTTGTAATGCCCTTTTAAGGGCTGGTAAAAGAGCTGATTACTTTGGTAGTTTAGAATAGGGTAGGGAATTTTTTATTTTGGGGGGCTTTTTTATTTTATTAGGGGGCTTAGATTAGGTGTAATTAGTTTAAACTTCTTGTAATTCTTTTTTATTTTTTGTAATTTAGTGGGGGGGGGGTTGTATTATAGAATAGTTTATTTTATTGTACTTTAGTTTAGCTAATTGTAGGTAATTTAGGTTAGATTAGGGGTTAAAAATAAAATGCAGTTGTCGGCGATGTCGGGGGAGGCATATTAGGGGTTAATAAATTTAAGGTTAGGGTTGTTTAGACTCTGGGTTCATGTTTGGGTGTTAGGTGCAGACTTAGAAAGTGTTTCCCCATAGGAAGCAATGGGGCTGCGTTAGGAGCTGAACGCTGCTTTTTTGCAGCTGTTAGGTTTTTTTCAGCCAAAACTGCCCCATTGTATCCTATGGGGATATCGTGCACGAGCACGTTTTTCCAGCTTACCGCTACCGTAAGCAACGCTGGTATTGAGAGTTGAAGGGAAGAAAACTTAGGCTCAACACACCCTTTTTTGAGCCTTACGCAGCCTCTCAGACAACTCTAAATACCAGCGTTCTCTTAAGAGTGCGTTGGGTCTTTACCGACAAAACTCTAAATCTAGGCGTAAGTTTGTGCCAAGTTTCAAGGCAATTGATTGATGTTTAGGCCAATTTTGGTACATTAAGCTCTTTTTTACGTTAAGCCATTCATATGAAATGTTTTAGGATTGTAAAAGAATAGTTAAATTTGAATAACTTTTGGTATGTTTTATCAAATGTCATGAAATGTTCAGAATATGTTTCAATAGAGCGATTAATGTATTGTGGGAAGTTTGGGGGAAATTGGTTAACATCTAAGTTCAATTTTGTACGTTAAGCCACATTAAGCTCCCCAAAAACAAGCTTAATGTCACTCATTTGCCTTGTGGGAAACTAAAATCCATAAAACTTCTAGGATTGGTTTGGAAAGTGAAAAACTGAGTTTGTGCCAAGTTTCAAGGCAATTGATTGATGTTTAGGCAAATTTTGGTACATTAAGCTCTTTTTTACGTTTTACGAATATGTTTGAATAGAGAGATTAATGTATTGTGGTAAGTTTGGGGTAAATTGGTTAACATCTAAGTTCAATTTTGTACGTTAAGCCACATAAAGCTCCCCAAAAAACAAACTTAATGTCACTCATTTGCCTTGTGGGAAACCAAAAATCAAAATCCATTAAACTTCTATGATAGGCTTGGATAGTGGAAATCTTGGGTTGTGCAAAATTATGCAGCAATTGATTAACAATTGGCCACTTTTTTACTCATAAATGTTTTAGGAAGTCCCTGTTAGAACAAAAAAAAGCAGGCAAAGGGCTTTAACTATGAGATACATACATATACATGTAACTTTGGAGATGATTACTCATTTTCTGTTTCTATGTATGTATGTATATGTGTATATATATATATATATATATATATATATATATATATATATATATATATATATATATATATATATATATAGCTGAGATGTGCACTCTCACTTTCTTAAGAAACTGCAAGGGTGCTAGTGGAATTGATGGTAGTAGATAAAAAACTTGCACTCACTGGTCTTTTAAAAAAACTTTTACTTTTCACCTTAAAAGTTTTTTGAAAAGACCAGTGAGTGCAAGTTTTTCATCTACTTTATATATATATATATATATATATATATATATATATATATATATATATATATATATATATATATATATATATATATATATAGTGGATAAAAAATATTTTCCACCTTTAGAGTGGTTGACATATAACACATGATTTGCTGTTTGGATGATTTGTTGCCCAGTGGCGCCACACTGATTGGCTTATACTGAAGCCCCACCAGGATTGGTTAGATAAGTGTTTAAAAAGCTTTCACTGTTTGTTTCTAATTAGCCTCCAATATGCGCGAAACGCGTCAGGCATTCCTGACTGTGACCTTGTTATTTTGTACTGATTTGGACTTCTTATAAATGTAACTTTCCAGTATACAATTTTGATTCAGTATATCCTATTGCTACATTATACTTTGTTCACCAGCGGTTGGGTATTTTTTTATACTTTGTTCACCAGCGGTTGGGTATACCGCTTTTGGATTTACTACTTGCTTGCTGCACCCACCTTGGACTCCGGCTTACCCCCTGCCCTCCCCCGCATCTTGCTCCTACCAGTGTGCCTAGCAACATGTCAGGTGACGCACCAGGAAGTGATTTCTTCTTACTACGGCCGGATCTTTTTGCACGCCAGGAAGGACACGCAAGCTGCACCCCCTACAGAAGGGTCTCATCGTCAGTCCGAGAGGCAGTACTGCAGTGTGTCCAGGCACCCCACCAGATCAGTGGAGGGTAAGAGATCAAGGCAGATATGTTACTACAGTGACTTTGTTAGCACCTACACCTTTGACATCTAGGCTGAAGTGGAGCGAATTGACATTACAGGTACCGCAGGAGGGTGACGCTTTGAGTCCTTTGTTGTGGATTCATACTATTATCCTTTGACTGTTTGTCCTTTTACACACGGATCATATTGGGACATATACCCCTACCTTTGTTCTCTAATATATACCGTAGGAAAACTTAGGGGTTAATTTGTGAACACTTTGCTATTTGTGATTTTTTTTCTTTTTTATATATATATATATATATATATATATATATATATATATATATATATATATATACAGTATATAAATAATAAAAAATATATATATATATATATATATATATATATACACATTGAGGGGGAAAATTATTTGATCCCCTGTTGATTTTGTACGTTTGCCCACTGACAAAGAAATGATCAGTCTATAATTTTAATGGTAGGTTTATTTAAACAGTGAGAGACAGAATAACAAACAAAAAAATCCAAAAAATGCATTTAAAAAAAGTTATAAATCAATTTGCATTTTAATGAGCAAAATAAGTATTTGATCCCCTATCAATCAGCAAGATTTCTGGCTCCCAGGTGTCTTTTATACAGGTAAAGAGCTGAGATTAGGAGCACTTTTGGTTGATGCTGATGTAGTTCTCGCAAATTAAGAATAATTCTAAGAAAAACTCATGTTTTTTTTTGTTTTGTTTTAATAATAATACTCTTCCAATTGTATAATATATTATTATTATTATCGGTTATTTGTAGAGCGCCAAAAGATTCCGCAGTGCTATAAACAAAGGGGGAGTATAACTAAACAATTATAGAGATCAACTGGGTAGAGGGCCCTGCCAAGAGTTGCACTGTTGTAGTCAGCTCTTAAAAAGGTGATCTACAAACAGCTGGACCCTTAGGCTTACATGCTAAGGGGGTTAAGGGGCTAGCAATGGAGGAGTGGAACTGGCATAAAGTAAGGTTAGCATAGGTTGTATGCATCCCTGAACAGTAGAGTCTTTAGGGAGCGCTTGAAGCTTTCCAAACTAGGTGGAGAGCCTTGTGGGGCGAGGCACAGAGTTCCACAAGATGGGAGCCGGTCTGGAGAAGTCCTGTAAATGGGAGTGCGATGAGGTAACCAGATAGGAGGAGAGTAGGAGGTCATGAGCAGAGTGAAGGGGATGGGAGGGAGAGTATCTGGAGACAAGGTCTGAGATATAGGGGGGAACAGTGCAGTTGAGGGCTTTGTATGTCAGAGTGAGAATTTTGTGTTTGATCCTAGAGGCAACAGGAAGGCAGTGAAAGGATTGGCAGAGAGGTGCAGCAGATGAAGAGCGACGTGTAAGGAAGATGAGTCTGGCAGAGGCATTCATTATGGATTGTAAAGGAGCTAGGTGGCAGGTGGGGAGACCAGAGAGGATAGAGTTGCAGTAATCGAGGTGGGAAAGAATGAGAGAGTGGATTAAAATTTTAGTTGTGTCTTGTGTAGGGAAGTGTCTAATTTTAGAGATATTTTTAAAGTGGAAGCGGCAGGCTTTAGCCAAGGACTGAATGTGAGGAGTGAAAGAAAGATCTGAGTCAAATGTGACCCGAGACATCGGGCAAGCGGGGTAGGGGTAATGATGGAGTTGTTGACAGTTATAGAGAAATTTGGGGTGGAGATTTTGGAAGAAGGGGGGAAAATGAGGAGCTCAGTTTTGGAGAGATTTAGCTTGAGGTAGTGAGAGGACATCCCGGATATGTCATCGGCATACAAATGATATTGGAAACTGTGGGACTTTATTAGGGAACCTAGTGATGACATGTAGATTGAGAAGAGAAGGGGACAGAGCCTTGCGGTACTCTGACAGAAAGTGGTGACGGGGCAGAGGAGGCCCCAGAGAAGGCTACACTAAAGGTACGGTTTGACAGGTAGGAAGAGAGCCACGAAAGGGCTGTGTCACAGATGCCGAAGGATTGGAGGGTTTGGAGCAAAAGATGGTAGTCAACAGTGTCAAAGGCTGCGTACAGATCAAGGAGGATAAGCAGAGAGAAGTGGCCTTTTGATTTTGTTGTAAGTAGGTCATTGGTAACCTTAACAATAGCTGTCTCTGTGGAGTGATGGGGACGAAATCCAGATTGCAGTGGGTCAAGAAGGGAGTTTAACGTAAGGAAATGGGATAGGCGTGCATATACTAGTTTTTCAAGAAGCTTTGAGGCAAGAGGAATGTTGGAAATAGGGCGGTAGTTGGATGGGGAGGTAGGATCAAGGGAAGGTTTTTTGAGGATAGTTGTGACCAGTGCATGTTTCAGCAATGAGGGAAATATACCGGTGCTGAGGGAGAGGTTGAAAATGTGTGTTAGTATAGGGGTAAGGGTACCAGAGAGGGAGGGGAGTAGCTGTGAGGGGATAGGGTCAAGGGGACAGGTAGTGAGGTGAGAGCGCAGTATAAGTGCTGAAACTTCTTCCTCAGCAACAGTAACAAGTTTAAGGTTATGCGGGTTGTGGTTGAGTGAGAGCATTTGAGGGGGGAGAGAATGGAATTATGCTGAGAGCTGATTTCATTTCTGATGGAGTCAATTTTGTTATTGAAGTGGCTGGCAAAGTCTTGAGCTGACAAAGAAGTTGTATTAGGAGGTGGGGGAGGGCGGAGGAGAGTATTGAAAGTGGAGAACAGACGTTTTGGGTTTGAAGAAAGATTAGAGATAAGAGTAGAGAAGTAGTGTTGCTTATGGAGATTAAGGGCAGAATAGTAAGAGTTCAGGATGAATTTGTAATGAAGAAAATCATACTCAGAGGAGTATGCCAGGGCTGAGGATGAGTGTGTGATTTCTGAGCTATTGTAAGAGGGGTGAGATTGTCAAGAACGGCTATAAGGGTGGAATTATAGTGGCAGATAGATTGTTCAGGGCAGGAAAAGGAGGAGAAGGATGAAAGGAGAGGTTTGAGGGAATTAGCAAGCTGTTGCTGATCTAAAGACATAATGCTTCTGTGAAGTTTGATGTGAGGAGTAGAAGGAGGGAGAGTTGTAGGGAGGGATGATATGTTGCAAGTAAGGAGATGGTGGTCAGAAAGAGAAAAGGGGGAGTTTGTGAATTTTGAGAGAGTGCATCGATAGCTAAAGATCAGGTCAAGATGTGAGTGGGAGAATCAGTCCATGGTGACAGACCGAAAGAGGAAGTGAGTTGCAGAAGTTGTTTTTCCAGATGAGGCAGTGGGATTGTCAAGAGGGATGTTGGTATATGACTGCAACACGTACAGAGAGAGGGAAGAATAAGCAAATCCTGTTTTGGATGAGGGAAATGTGAGGGAAGAGATGGTATGTATTTGTTGAAAGGTACAACGAGAGGAAAGTAAAATACCTACACCACCTCCTTGTCTACTACCAGACCTAGGAGTGTGGCTGAAGTGAAGACCCCCATGTGACAGAGCAGCAGTGGATGCTGTGTCTAGGGGAGAGAGCCAGGTTTCTGTTAGGGCCAGAAGGTTGAGGGAGTGGGAGATGAAGAGGTCATGTATAGAAGTGAGCTTGTTGCAAACAGAGCAAGAGTTCCAGAGTGCGCAAGTGAAAGGGGTAGTGGCTTTTGATGCAAGAGGAATGTGAGTAAGGTGGAGAGGGAGAAAGAGTAATTGAATAAAGTAGTTTGTTATAGAGACAAGAAGTAGCAAAAATTAATATGGATATATTGAGCATTTTTACAAAAGTGGAAACCAGTTAAACAGTTAAGACACAGAATTACAGTAGCAATTGCATAAGAAAACAAAAAGGTATATCAAACATAATATTACAGAAGTACTTGCCTTGTGTCTTGCCCCTTGCCCAATTCTTGTATAATTTTATTGTTAATGCCTCACTTATAAAATGTTCACTTTGAAAATGTGAACATATGTTGTTATATCAATGCACAGCCCAGACTAGTGTGAAATATATGCAGGCAGGGCAGTCAGCTGAGTCCACTAAATTTAGCTGATTGCTAATCAAAGACCATTGGAAAGGCCAATTGGAAAGTTAGATTCTGGTCTGGTCAGGGTAAGATGTTAAGTAAACAGACAATAACATTTGGAGGGGGTTAAAACTGTGGCATAAGACAGCTATACATTTTAGAGTAATAGCAAGTATTGATAAGGATTGAGCATCACATGGCAATTAACAAAACATTAGAAGTAAGACATTGGAAAATAGTACAACAAATGTGGGACTAAATTAACAAACTAAAATCATTTGCGCTATGTAAATATTCACATACCAAAAAAGAGTTACAGGAGAGGGAAAAAACAGAGTGCAGTGAATACTTTGCAGATTGACAATGAATATTTTCACATACCTGAAATTAGAAGAGTGAGTAGCGTTAGCTTGATGTAGTGTGCATTTCTTCAGCAGATGTCAATAGGCAGCATGGTGTCTTAATAAGCAGCACTCAGGTGAGTACAATATATGTATAATGTATAATTCTATTGTTAATGCCTCACTTATAAAATGTTCGCTTTGAAAATTTGATCATATGTTATTATTGCAATTCACAGCCCAGTGCAATGCACAAATATAATTTATTTTAGCTACCCATTTAGCTGGGGAATTTCAGCATACATAACTTTTCAAATATAGTGTTTGTAGCATTTTGTTTTTATCTTTATGATTGTAAATATATGTATATACTTGGTGGAAAAAGTACTAGTTTTTAAAATGTCTAATTATTTTTCTATTCCGTAAAAAATTGCCCTCTCTTGTGATACTTTTATAACTTTCTAAAAGTATTAAATGTAACATGGAAATTCCTAAAATAAAATAAAAGAAGATACAAAGGGGTAATTGACCAATAAGATTCCTCAATTATCTTTTAATTTGGTATTGAGTGTTGTTGTGATGGACTAAACCAACAATGGGATCCTAAAATCTGTGCATTGTTATGTTCTATATCTACCCAAACTTTATTATGACTATTAATATGTCAATCTACTGCCCGTTGCAGAAACTTATTACCAAAACTTTATCCCCTTAAGGACCAGGCCATTTTTCAATTTCCTTCCCTTAAAGACAAGAGCTGTTTTTACATTTCTGTGGTGTTTGTGTTTAGCTGTAATTTTCCTCTTACTCATTTACTGTACCCACACATATTATATACCGTTTTTATCGCCATTAAATGGACTTTGTAAAGATACCATTATTTTCATCATATCTTATAATTTACTATAAAAAATATATAAAATATGATGAAAAAATGGAAAAAAACACACTTTTTCTAACTTTGACCCCCAAATTTTGTTACACATCTACAACCACCAAAAAACACCCATGCTAAATAGTTTCTAAATTTTGTCCTGAGTTTAGAAATACCCAATATTTACATGTTCTTTGCTTTTTTTTTTTGCAAGTTATAGGGCAATAAATACAAGTAGCACTTTGCTATTTTCAAAGCTAGTTACACTGATATCTGTTAGGAATCCCTGAATAACCCTTCACATGTATATATATATATATATATATATATATATATATATATATATATATATATATATATATATATATATATATATATATATATTTTAGTAGACGAAACAAAGTATTGATCTAGGCCCATTTTGGTATATTTCATGCCACCATTTCACTGCCAAATGCGATCAAATAAAAAAAAATTGTTTATTTTTTCACAAACTTTTTCACAAACTTTAGATTTCTCACTGAAATTATTTACAAACAGCTTGTGCAATTATGGCACAAATGGTTGTAAATGCTTCTCTGGGATCCCATTTGTTCAGAAATAGCAGACTCATATGGCTTTGGCGTTGCTTTTTGGTAATTAGAAGGCTGCTAAATGCCACTGCGCACCACACATGTATTATGCCCAGCAGTGAAGGGGTTAATTAGGGAGCTTGTAGGGTTAATTTTAGCTTTAGTGTAGAGATCAGCCACCCACCTGACACATCCCACCCCCTGATCCCTCCCAAACAGCTCTCTTCCCTCCCCCCACAATAAAATAAAGGGCTTTTTCTATTTATTTTTAAATACATTCTGCTGTGTAGGATCCCCCCTTAGCCCCCGACCTCCCTGATCCCCCAAAAATCTCTCTAACCCTCCCCCACTCACTATTTCCTGCCATTTTGGGTACTGGCAGCTGTCTGCCAGTACCTGCTTTTCAATAAAATGTGCCCATTTTTTATATCTATATATTTTTTTCTGTAGTGTAGCTGCCCCCCCCCATCAATACCCTCCCCCTTCCCAGATCCTTTTCTCAACCTTATTTCCCTCCTCCCTCTCTCACCATCTTCTCCCACCACTTCTTTTTGGCACATATGTGCAGATTGCGGGCACGCGCACACACCCCCACCCACGGAAGTTCGCCAGCGATGGGCCACCCACCCTCCTCCCTGAAATTGCTCCCACCCACCAATGATTGGCACCACCGCTGGCTGATGCAGAGAGGGCCACAGAGTTGCCCTCTCTGCATCGACAACTCTGCAAATCGAGATTGCGGCAGAGAGAAGCACAGGACTGAAGCAATGTACAGTGTACATCGCTGGTCCTTAAGGGCATAACGACCAATGGGCAGTAAAAAAGCTGAATGCCATTTTAAGGGCAATGCCCATACAAATGCCCCTTAAGGGGCAATGGGTAGTTTAGGATTTTTTAGAGTTAGATTTTTTTATTTTTGGGGGTTGGTTGGGTGGGGGGGTTTACTTTTAGGGGGGCTTACTATTTTTTTAAGGTTTCAGGCTTGCCTGTGAAATAAAAATAAACACTAAGCTAGATACAATGTAACTAGTAGTTATATTGTAGCTAGCTTAGGGTTTATTTTACAGGTAAGTATTTAATTTTAAATAGGAATTATTAAGGTAATGATAGTAGGTTTTATTTAGATTTATTTTAATTATATTTAAGTTAGGGGGTGTTAGGGTTAGACTTAGGTTTAGGGGTTAATTAATTTAGTATAGTGGTGGTGACGTTGAGGGCGGCAGATTAGGGGTTAATAAATGTAGGTAGGTGGCGGCGATGTTAGGGGCGGCAGATTAGGGGTTAATAATATTTAACTAGTGTTTGTGATGCGGGAGTGCGGTGGCTTAGGGGTTAATATGTTTATTCTAGTGGCGGCGATGCCTGGAGCGGCAGATTAGGGGTTAATAATTTTACTTTTGTGTTTGCAATGCGGGAGGGCTTCGGTTTAGGGGTTAATAGGTAGTTTATGGGTGTTAGTGTACTTTTTATCACTTTAGTTATGAATTTTAAGTTACAGCTTTGTAGAGTAAAACCCATAACTACTGACTTTCAGTTTACGGGAAATTTATAAATATTAAATATTGATCTTGGCGGTATAGGGTGTACCGCTCACTTTTTGGCCTCCCAGGCAGACTCGTAATACCGGCACTGTGGAAGTCACATCGAAAAAAGACTTTACGCAAATTGCGTAAGTTAATTTGCGTTAAGGCCAAAAAAGTGTGCGTGCCCCTAAACCTGCAAGACTCGTAATACCAGCGGTAGAGAAAAAGCAGCGTTATGAGCCTTAATGCTGCTTTTTCACTCATACCGCAAAACTCGAAATCTAGCCGAATGTTAATTTAATTGTTAGTATAATGTAATTTTAGTATAATAGGGTAGGTTAATTAATAGTTTAATATAGTTTAATATAATTGTAGTATAATAGTTAGGGTAGGTTAATTAGTAGTTTAATATAGTTTAATGTAATTTTAGTATAATAGTTAGGGTAGGTTAATTAATAGTTTAATATAGTTTATTTTAATTCTAAATGTAAGTTTAAATTTATTATAAGATACGGATGAGTTAATATTTAATATAAAGTTAGCGGGTTGTTAGGTTTAGGGGTTAAAAGCTTAATTTAGTTTATGGCGATGTGGGGGGCTGGCGGTTTAGGGGTTAATAGGTTTAGTAAGTGGTAGTGATGTGGGAGGCCAGGGGTTTAGGGGTTAATACATTTATTTAGTTGCGGTGGGGTCCGGGAGCGGAGGGATAGGGTTTAATACATTTATTTAGTTGCGCGGTGTCGGGGAGCGGCAGGATAGGGGTTAATATATTTATTTAGTTGCGGCGGGGTCCGGGAGCAGCGGAATAGGGGTTAATAACATTATGTAGGTGGCGGCGATGTCGGGGTGGCAGATTAGGGGTGTTTAGACTCGGGGGTTATGTTAGGGTGTTAGGTATAAATGTAACTTTTATTCTAGCATAGAAATCAATGGGATATCTGGCAGCATCGAACATAAGCTTTCACTGCTTTCAGACTCCCATTGATTCCTATGGCATCCGCGGCCTCCAGGGTGGCGGATTGAAAAGCAGGTACCTGGGCCGGAATAGTGGCGAGCGTACTTGTTAGAAGTTTGATAACTTGCAAAAGTCGTCAGATAGTGCCGAATTTGTATTTGGAACATCTGTAACGACGTAAGCATTAATCTGTGTCATACTGAGACAGGCGGATCGTATGTTACGTCACAAATTTCAACTTTTGCCGGTCTGTAGGCTTTGATAAATGGGGCGAATCAGGCTCGCCACAATTACGCTGCGGAATTCCAGCGTATTTGCAGTTGACAGCTTGATAAATAGAGGCCCATATCTTAAATCTAAAGAAGATGACCTAGTGGCTCAAAGGCAAAGAGTAGAATGTATGCAGGGGATGCCTTATGTGAGGATTTGTTAGTTCAACAGCACAACTTTAAAAAGCTTTCTGAAGTAGTATAAATTCAAGTCCCCTCATAACCAGTAAAAGAGACTCAATATAATACTGGTACAGCATATCAAGTACTTTGGAGGAAATATGATATGTGTGCATGGCTGATTTATGGGAACCTTGAAATCAGAAAACAGATGAAAAGGCTAGGTATCATGCTAACTCAATCCTGCCAATTATATACGTATATAGAACTTTGAAACACATACAATAAGATTGTTCTTAACTTAAATATTTGTGCTAAGTATTCGAGCAGGCTATAACGGTGATTTAAACTTTTGTATTGGATCCTAAAAGTCACTATTAATAAAGGTGTCTTTATTGTTGTAATTGGGGGGTAGCAAGGAATAAGAAATAGAGAGAGTCCAAGTTGTTCCAGTGTACATCTAGATCCATTTAAAGATTATACAGAGGCTTCTAGCTTAGCCTACCCCTGACCGGGTGCAACTTAGCATGCTGCAGTAGAGATCCCAGTCATAGTTAATGCTATGTCCGGTAGCTGGGATGATCTCCTATGTTGACCCTACCATATGGTAGCTTGCTGATTCGAAGTGTAGGATCAAGGTCGACTCCGCCAGCAGACGTCCCCTTGGTGTGGGTGTGAGGCAGATGAAGTCTGAGTCTCGACTACGGGAGTCGGCCGCACCTCCCAAGCTAAGGGAGTTAAAGTTGGTGACCGCTGGTGCGTCAGATGCTCTGTGGCTGGGGATTGCTCTCCTCTACATACCGGGATGATGTTCACCCTACTGGGATCCAGAATTGCCGGGTCTGAAGTAAGTGGGTTGGCTGAGGTATATATCTCATTCCTGGGGTCAGTAGCTTTTCGCTCCACATAGACTAAAGTACTTGTAAGCTCCTCTATTGGAGATACTGACGTCTGTGTGACATTGTATAGTGTCTCCGTTTGTGTAGAAGTATCTTTCACAGGGCGTAAAGGTTGTCCACCACCATCTTCCTGATGAATACCCCTGATAGTGCTTAGAAGATCACTAAACCCATCATCCATCTTTCGTTCACATTCTGCCAATAAGGCATATATATTTACTTGATACTCCCCCATGTTATTATTTGGTGTCAGCAGTTGAGTGAACTTGCTTCACCCAGCAAACCGGGGGGGGGGGGGCGTGGTTGGGATAGATGTTGTAAGGCCGTCGCCTCACCTGACCAACTGTCCAGAATAGGGCTCTAAGAAATGCGATCGTCTCGAAACTGGTATCAAGTTGTAAAGTAGAGTTTCACAACATGGTGCTTGTATGGTATATTCCTGGATTGATAGCAATGACATCGATAATCAGAGTATTAGCTGTAGTATATTAGGAGCCTCTATTTTCTCGGTTAGACATGGCCGCTGCCCAGACACGTTAATCAGTTGAGAACGTGTGGAACATTATGAAGCACAATTAATTTTAATTTAAAGTTAGGGGGGGTGTTAGGTTTAAGGGTTAATAGTTTAATTTTGTGTTTTGTGATGTGGGAGGGTGGCGATTTAGGGGTTAATAGGTTTAGTTTAGTAGTTATGATGTGGGAGCTGGAGGTTTAGGGGTTAATAGTTTATTATAGTGTTGGCAATGTGGGGGGCCGGCGGTTTAGGAGTTAATAGGTTTATTTAGTGTCAGTGATGTCGGGGGGCAGCAGGTTAGGGGTTAATAGGTTTATTTAATAGTCACGATGTGGGTGGGCAGCATATTAGGGGTTAATAAGTTTAATATAAAAGAGGAAAGAACAAGCAAGAGATATTGTTAGACAAAAACCAGCAGTAGTTGTAACACCAGCCTCTGAGGGTAATACACACAAGGAAATGACTCATAGTATAATGTGTGAGCCCATTGTAAACATATAGAAAAGTCTTGTGGATAAATAAACAAACCACTAGCTCCAAAAGGATAACCCAAGGAGAGCAACGTGGCAATAATCCCCAAACAGTTCACAAAGGGGTAGTATGATTAGCCCCTAGATGCATAGAGCTTTATCACAGAGAGTCAGATATATTCAGTCCAGATCAATTCACCTCTAGCTCCAGGTTGATGTATCAAGGAGAACAACGTGTTGCTGATCTAAGAACAGTACTCAAATGGACTGAAGAATTCTCCACGAGGTCATATGGACACAGCGTGGAGGTAGATCCCGGTTCACTCACCCCAGAAGCGCAGCCAATTTTACATGTTAGACAATCTTCTAGCTGATCCGGCGTTCGTCAAGGCTCACCATTTCTGGGGTCACGTGACCGTCTGTTATCCAATCAGGAACGAGTTAGAGGAACCATGTGTATTAGCATCGGGTAGCCGTCCACACCTCTTCTCACTAGAAACACTTCAGAGCGATCCTCCCATCAAGCCAGTATAGGCTGTGTGATACACCAAGGGATTGTATGACGTGCACTTGATCTGTAATAGTATTATATAATACCAACGAACTTAGGCATCCAAATCTGTTGATGAGGAACAGGAAAAAACACTGCTTTGTATTGTCATAAATCAGTTGAAAAAGTAAAAGGAGTCCTGGGGTATTATGCTGTAGTCAGAAGTAGACACCCCAAAGTCCACAAGAATAGGTTAAATATAAAAGAAAGTCCAACAAACAGCTGTAGGTAAACCAAACGATGTATAGCTTTATTCCAGATTAAGGACATGCTGTTAAAGTTCCAAACAATAGTCTGACCGGTTTCGGTCTCTGACCGTAATCATAGACTAATGACGTGTAACACTCATTTAAAAAATATGTAGCATCTCCTGGTTGGCTAAAATCAACATGATATGAAAATTAACTCCATGTATACCAAAACATTTTTTATATATAAATTCATCTAAATACATAGACTAAAATCAATAGTAAATAGTGAAGACATGATCATATTTGTAAACTTAAACATTTATAGATAGAGGTCATATAAAGTGGTTAAGCAAAAGCTAGGGATATTTAGGTATTCGCAATACATATCATATAAATTAATCAAGCAAAAAATTAGAGTATTTAAATATGCTTAATACATATCCAGTTGAGAATACAAATTTGGCTATCAGTGAACAAAGAGGTAAAGTAATACATACATATACAAAAAAGCCTCTATTTTCTCGGCTAGACATGGCCGCTGCCCGGACACACCAATCAGTTTTGTAATTTTAATTTAAAGTTAGGGGGGGTGCTAGGTTTAATGGTTAATAGTTTAATTTAGTGTTTTGTGATGTGGGAGGGAGGCGGTTTAGGGGTTAATAGGTTTAGTTTAGTAGTTACGATGTGGGGGCTGGAGGTTTAGGGGTTAATAGTTTATTATAGTGTTGGCAATGTGGGGGGCCGGCGGTTTAGGGGTTAATAGGTTTATTTAGTGTCAGTGATGTCAGGTTAGGGGTTGGTTAATAAGTTTAATATAGTGTTTGCGATGTGGGAGGGTGGCGGTTTAGGGGTTAATAGGTAGTTTATGGGTGTTAGTGTACTTTTTAACATTTTAGTTATGAGTTTTGTGAAACATTTTTGTTTTGCAAAAACCATAACTACTGCTGTAGGCTGTAATGCAAACATTTTAGCCGGACTGCACAACCTTTAATACAGCGCTATGGAAAATCCTGCACTCAAAAGTAATTTTTTTTGAGGGTGGAATGGACGTTGCGTTACAGGCTAAAATGCTTGCGGCAAATCTATATAACCTGTAATATTTGTTCCCGGCCATTCCGCACGCAATGGCCAATTTTTCAGTAGTATAGCTGTACCACAAAACTCGTTATCTAGCCGAATGTTATTTAAATGGCTAAGGAATAACTATGTTCAAAATAAATATAATTCAATTTTATAAATAAATTATATTTTGTCAAAATATCATGATTTTATCATTAGAAAATCATATTAACCTTGTATCGGGGGGGGGGGCACATGCATTACATATAGTGGTGAAGACATATTTTTACTATTCTTGTGCATTTGTTTCCTTTTAACAAAATAAATATACAAACTTCATCGTTAGCTGTGGAGGATTAACTACTTCTAGCTCACTGGAGAGCCACCCTAATTCCAACCCTTCTTTATAGAGCCCCATGTCCTGTGCTAATAGGAGAAAATCCTTTAGCGCAGGACCTGGGATCTGTCGCGCTATGCCTACTATTAGCACAACCCCGGACTCTATGAAGAAGGCCTGGGATTAGCGCAGCTCTCCAGTGTGCTAGGGATAAGTATGAGGCTACAGGTGAACTTTTTCATCTGTAGCAAAGGAATATTTACATTTGTTTAACAAAAATGAATGAAAATGTTCCCCGAATATTCCAAATTTGTTTTGTTTTAAAGCTTTGAGCTTCACTGTATCTCCAAACTAAATCTCACAGACTCTTGTACACATTGTTTTGCTTAGAATTTTAGATACTATTTGGAAATACTTGCCTAATACTGTGTCTTTTCAAAATCCAAATATGAGAATGGAAGTTATTGTTGCAGGATCATATATAAGGAAATTGTTTTGCTAATTGTACTATTATTGTTGCATTATTCTGACATTAACACAGCTTTGCTAATCACTGAATTATTATCACCATTACATTTACAACAGCTGATTGGATGCTTCTATATTTTGCTACATAAATTGAATATTTACTGATTTATGACTGGAATTATCTTATACTAATTATACTTTGGGGTACACACAAAAGAGCTTGGTATCATTTTCATTCATTGTGGTGTTTTATAATTATCTAGTGCTCATTTATGTGTTGGGGGAACAAATACAATTACACAGTGTTCCTGTTTTGTGGGAACAACTATTATCGTGACTTCATGGTATTGATATTAGTAAAAGTTTTTTTTAAATCTACAGTGAGTTCTTAATAAACCTATGTTATATATATTTCAGTTTCTTACACATTTTTCTTTGCTTTTCAATGATTTCTGTACATTCTTACCTGTCATTTACCTAAGACAGCACAAGGTCTCCATTTTGCACTAAAGCACTCCTTTTTAAGATCATCTATTTTTTAGTTACTTCAGCTATTTCTTCTACAGATATTAAAGGGACAGTCAAGTGAAAATTAAACTTTCATGATTCAGATAGGGAATGCAATTTTAAACAACTTTCCAATATCTTTAATTATCAAATTTGCTTTGTTCTATTGGTATTCTTTGCTAAAAGCTAAACCTAGGTAGGCTTATATGCTAATGTCTAAGTCATGAAGGCCACCTCTTATCTCAATGCATTTTGACAGTTTTTAACATTTAGACACTTCTAGTTCCCGTGTGTCATATAGATAACAGTGTGCTCACTGTTGTGGAGTTATTTATGAGTCAGCATTGATTGGCTAAAATGCATGTCTGTCAAAATAACTGAGTTAAAGGGGCAGTCTGCAGATGCTTATTTACAAGGTCATCACAGAGTTAAGAAGAGTATTAATATAACAGTGTTGGTTATGCAAAACTGGGGAATGGTTAATTAAGGGATTTTATATCTTTTTAAACAATAACAATTTTCAAGTAGACTGTCCCTCCACATTGTGCACATAAAATAGCAAAAAGTTTGTTAAATTTTTGACAGATTTGGCTACATTGAGCCCACGATTTTCAAAAAATAAAAATGTACAAAAAATGGCTACTCCAAGGCTCTGTAATTTAAAGGGACGCTGAACCCAAATGTTTCCTTTCGTGATTCAGATAGAGCATGGCATTTTAAGCAACTTTCTAATTTACTCCTATTATCAAATTGTCTTCATTCCATTAAAACTGCATGCTTTATCTGAATCACGAAAAAAAAATTGGGTTCAGTGTCCCTTTAACATTGTGCAGAGTAATAACTTTTTTATCCCATACTGGAAAACTCTGGGCAATAATAATATTATTATATACAAATAGAATTAGAACCATAATGCACACACACATCAAGCACAAATGTGTTTTAAAATGCATAAAGTGACATGGTTCCAAGATATTTATGATACACCTTGCTCATTCTTATATACAAGTAATGGAGCATTGAATATCATAAAGGACTATGGATGGTTAACAAGAAAAATGTTGCATTTATTGTGTGCCTTTTTCCTCAGAATATTAGGATCAAAAATAAAAAAAAAATATATAAAATATTAAATCTGTCTGACGTATTCTATTTTCAAACAATTTCTCTGTTTCAATTAGTTCTCTGTTTCATCCACACCCTGCTAGTTGCTGTGTCATTTTAGTGCAGACACCCTAGTTAGGAATTACTGACTACTTTATACCTTCCCCTACTAAGCCATTATCTCTTCTACCATTTACATTAGCTGATTTCATGAGCTTTTTTTATGTGATTAAATGTTAAAGTTTGGTGGATGTTAAAAGACAGAGCATATATTTTTTTCCAATTAAGAAGCATTAGGGAGATTTCAACTAAGTATTACAATATCCAGAATAGGAAATTAAGTACACTTCCGGTATTTTTATGGTTCACATACAGTATCACACATTAAAATTTCAATGCATGCTCTTTAAAGGACCAAGTGATAGTTTAGTGCTGCCAAATCTTGCAAATATAATTCCTGTGTTTGAATTAAAAAGTGCTTGTTTCATATCTTGTTTACATATCTTGATGTTTATCTTTACTGGAACTTAATTTTTTTTTTAAGTAAATGGAAAAATGTACTGGGAAATTAAATAAAAAGAGTTATACAGTATTTATTGTCATCTAATTGTATTTCTTAACTTGTGCTTAGCGATAGAGATGGTGTTGATATATGTGTTGCCAGTGGTGATTCTAGATGTTAAACCTTTTTGAGAGGTATCCAAATTGATGAAAAGTTTCTAAGCATATACATCTATATTTACAGAGAATACACAGTTCCCCATAGATCGGAATGTAAAGGCAGTTTTCTGTGCCGTTTTTTTTTTTCATAAAAACTAAAAGACCCTTTCTTTTTGGGGCATTTGGGTCAGTTTTAGAAAATTAACCAGAGATTTTCTGAGTTCTAAATTTTACCCCTAAAAACTGCTTTGTGTGGTTATTTTTATTTAAAAAAAAATTTAAATAAAAAAACAACAATAATCATTAATTTGGGGGCAATTGGGGAACTTTTTGAAAATTTACCAAATTTATGGTTAATTTTCGGAGCACTAATTGCTACCGCAAGCTCACGGTAGCAATAACCAGCTACCTGCAGTGGCTGGTTATTTATAGCGAGCCCATAATCAGGCGTATTTGCCCATTTACAGGCACACGATAAATTAGTGCTCAACTTGTAATATAGCTGTTCATAAAGTATGGCAGCAATATTAGAACTAAATATAAGTATGATTTAAACTTACTTTAAAGTTGCGCAATTGTAGCAGCTTAAAAAAGAAGAATCTTTAATAAGAAGTCGTGTTTTAAAAAACACATTTTACATAGGGCACTAAAAAGAACACAAGATTGTAAAACAAAAAAAACATTCGGCTATTGAGGCCCATTTATCAAGCTCTGTATGGAGCTTGTGGGCCCGTGTTTCTGGCGATTCTTCAGACTCGCCAAAAACAGCAGTTATGAAGCAGCGGTCTAAAGACCGCTGCTTTATAACCCTGTCTGCCTGCTCTGAGCAGGCGGACAGGAATCGACACAATTGAACCCAATCGAGTACGATCGGGTTGATTGACACCTCCCTGTTGGCCGCAAGTCTGCAGGGGGCAGCGTTTCACCAGCAGCTCTTGTGAGCTGCTGGTGCAATGCTGAATACAGAAAGCATATTGTTCTCCGCATTGTTGTGGAACTGATCCGCACTGTCAGATCAGGTCCACAAGACCTTTGATACATAGGCCTCTAGGTCTTTAATGGGATATTTAGGGTCACATAAATATGAAATCTTCCTAAAAGTGAAAAAACACACCAAAATTAAAAAACAAATTTAATTGGAATACATAGTATATTATTTTACATTACAATATACTGACAACCCCCAACTTTTTCTTAACCTCATATATGAAAATGACAAGGCATTCTTATCATGCACATCTCTCCTACAGTGCAGATGACAAACACTGCTTCTTCATCCAGAGGGGTCCCCCCTCTGATCCAGATACTGCATCCTCTCCACTATAGATGGGGAAAGGGGACTGCAGTCATGGTGACATCCCACTAGGCAGGATTACTTGGCAGTGTGAGACAGCAAGCCAGGGGGCTGGGGGTAATGGTAGCAATCATGGTTATGGTGATCACTTTCCCCACATAGACAGCCGTACTGTGTTTGAGGACGGGAAGTGGAAACTTATAGAGTCCCCATTCCCCACATAATTCCCAAAGGGGTATGAGACCCCCTATTTAAAAGTGGGGAATCACTTTTTTCCAGTGTGTAGTCTCATACTCCGATCATTGTTATGTATTTGTAATTTTTATGCCAGTTACCTTCTTAGGGACAGATAAGAAGTGCAGCGCTAATTAACGGCAGAGTAACCTTTTTGAGTGCGTCAGGTTACGATCGTATTAGTTAAAAGTAAACTGTTTTTCCTTACTTGTTATCACCACAAGCCCAAAAAGCTGAACTTAGAATATCGCGTACATGTTCACATATTCCCCTATAGAAGTCAATAGAGAAAAAAATGGAAAAAACATGTCACCCCACACTCGCACAAACCTGACCGCAACATGAAAATGTGAATATTTTACATTCAAATGTTCTTCACATAGAAGAATATGTTCTGTTTATTCATAAATAGATATTTATGCATATATCTAAAGACTTTTAGGTACAATATATCAATATATATATATATATATATATATATATATATATATATATATAAACAATATTTATTTATAAAATCTTAAATGATATTCCGCTATGTGCAGAACATTGCAATGTGAAATATTTACAGTAAATACAGATTATACCACTTATTTAATATGAATATTGCAAAATATGCTTTTGCATGTGTATATATGTAACAATTCAGACATTCTTCCTTAGATTATTTCATTAAACATGTCAAACATCACAGCGCTTCTCTTATCAAGATAAAATATGTTATCCCAAATGTCTCATAAAAACAATGACTGATGTTTATATGAATTAATTCAGGATGTTTTATTTAGTTAATAGTTAACACAGCATATGTGTCTGAGATATGCTGTAGCTAACGTCTAACTGAATCATGTTATATAAGTTGAGCAATGGTAGATATAAACTTTCACTATTATTAAGCAAATAGATGTCAGACATATGCAATCAAATATATGTGCTTGAATTCAGAGTTTATATATGGTAAAAGGTTCGCTTACCAAGCGTGGTCAAAGGATATGTAAGACGGATTATGAGAGGCCAGTGAGAGAGGTATTTGCCTTGCAGAGCTGTTCAAGCAGCGGAAGGGAGCCGGAGACAAGATCTGAAGCGTGGCGTGTGCGGAGGTGAACGGAGCGGCCGTCGGTGACGTCACCCGCCTGTCAGTTGTAGCTCCGGATCAGAGATTATGGAGCCAGAGGGAGAGATGTCCAGGTGAAGTCCGGAGGTATTTGTTTCAGCAGGAAGTGCTGCCTAAATGTGTTGGAGAGAGAAGCTCAGGAATAGACTGGCAGTTAGTGAGAGAATACGTTCCTAAACAAGGAGCAGTAAGGCTAGTAACCAGGAGAGATCCTTAATATCAAGCAAAGGTATTAGGAAAGGGCGTTCCTTATAAAGGATAAGTGAATCGAAAAGGAGGCAAAAAGGATTAACCCTATGGAGAGAGGAAGGTTGTTACAGAGGGCCCCCCAAAAATGAACCACTCCGAGGTTCAAGGACGAGGCCGATCCGGATTCCGACGATGAAATAGCGACACCAACCTTGGGGCAGACAAATTAACTGATGGCTCCCAAGAGTCTTCATCGGATGCGTAACCCTTCCAATGGATGAGGTATTGCAACCTACCAGAAACTTTCCTAGAGTCAAGTACTTTCTCCACTTCAAACTCACAGTCAGGGACAATAGGTACCTGTGGACTAGTTCTCAAAGATGTGTTCCTGAGTTCCTTATATGGTTTGAGTAAATTGACATGAAAGGTGGGATGTATCCTGTATTTATCAGGGAGGTCCAATGTCACTGCATTTGAATTTATAATCCTTTTAATTGGAAAGGGACCAATGTAGAATCTATTCAATTTCTTAGTTTGTGTACTGAGACGAAGATTTTTGGTTGATAACCATACTAGGTCTCCGATCATATAATTAGGCGAAGGACCCCTTCTGAGGTCGTAGTATACCTTCTGTCTGTCTTGGGCAATCTTAATGTTATCAGCAAGAATAGAGAAGGTTTCAGAAATGCTGTTAGTGGTGTCGTTAACAACAGGGCATTGACTGTCATGTTGTGGATTAACGTGAAAGATTGGGTGAAACCCATAATTCGCAAAGAAAGGTGTGCTCTTGATCGTGGTATGATATGCGTTGTTGTGAGCGAATTCCGCCAGCGGTAGCAGTGATGACCAATTTTCTTGGTTTTGGGTCACAAAACATCTGAGATATTCTTCCAACCACTGGTTCGTCCTCTCCGTCTGGCCATTCGTCTGGGGATGGTAGGCAGTACTTAAGCGTTGTTCGATATTCAGTGCTTTACAGAGTTCTTTCCACATACGAGAGGTAAACTGAGTACCTCTATCCGTAGTTATGGATAAAGGTAACCCATGCAATTTGATGACGTGTTCTAGAAATAAAGTTGCAGTTTCCAATGATGTTGGGAGTTTGTGAAAGGGTATAAAATGTGCAAGTTTCGTGAATAAATCAACAACCACCAGAATTGTGTTATAGTTACTTGATTTAGGTAGTTCTACGATAAAATCTGCAGCTATGTGAGTCCAAGGTTTGTCAGGTACAGGTAGTGAAAGTAAATAACCCACTGGCTTGTTTTTTTCAATTTTACAGGTAGTACAGATCTCACAAGATTTTACATATTTTTGAATGTCAGAAACCATGTGTGGCCACCAATAGGACCTCTTTGTTAATTCTAGAGTCCTTCCTATACCTGGGTGACCTGTGAGGTAAGACTCGTGCATGGATTTGAGAATATTCATTCTCAATGAAGGAGGTACATACAGCTTATCGTTTTTATAGTATAATCCATCAACATTTTTTGTTAATAAGTGTTTGGGTAAAGTAATATCACTTTGTTGTGTATCCTGGAAAAACGAATCCTCATTGAAAGCTATACCAAGAGTCTCCTGGAAGCGTGTTCTGGTAATATAGTCCCATAGGGAGTTTGTTGTTTAGGTTTTTCAGGTAGTCTCGAAAGGATGTCAGCTTTCGTGTTTTTGGAAGCGGGTCTATAGGTTATGGTATATGAAAACCTTGAAAAGAAAAGACTCCACCTCACTTATCTGGAAGTTAATGTTCGGTGAGTCTTAAGATATTGGAGGTTTCTATGGTCTGTAAATATTTGAATAGGAATGTCAGTACCCTCTAGGAGGTGCCTCCAATGTTCTAAAGCTGATTTCATAGCGAGCAGTTCCTTCTCCCCTATGTGGTAATTGAGTTCTGAGGATGTTAGAACTCTTGAGTAAAACGCAATTGGGTGAATGGGTTCTTGAGGTGAAGGCCTCTGTGAGAGTATGGCTCCAATGGCATAATGAGATGCATCAACTTCTAGAATATACTGAAGATTGGATTTGGGAAAAGTCAATATTGGTGCAGTTGTAAAACAAGTCTTTAAATATTGGAATACTTCATTTGTTGACTGTGTCCATAAGAAAGGAGTATTGTTTTTGGTTAAGTCAGTTAAAGGTTTTGTTATGCCTGCAAAATTTCTTATGAATTTCCGGTAAAAATTGGAAAAACCAAGAAATTTCTGAACGTCCTTTTTAGTTTTTGGAATAGGCCAATTTTGTATGGTAGAAACCTTGTCATTTTGCATTGAAATACCTTGTGGTGTGATATGATAACCCAAAAATGTGATATCCTGAGAGTGAAAAATACATTTCTCTAATTTCACATACAATTGATGTGCTTGTAACCTGGAGAGTACAGTTCTGACTTGTCTAACATGTTCTTCAATGTTAGATGAATAAATCAGGATATCATCCAGATATATGACCATGGAGGTGTCTAGTAAATCTCTGAAAATGTCATTTATGTATCTTTGAAACGTGGCAGGGGCATTACAAAGCCCAAAGGGCATAACGGTGTATTCGTATAACCCATATCGGGTTCTGAAGGCAGTGAGCCATTCATCACCTGGTCTAATTCTAATGAGGTTGTACGCCCCCCTTAGGTCAAGTTTTGTAAATACAGTTGCACCTCTCAACCTCTCGATTAATTCGGGAATCAAGGGAAGAGGGTAGCGATGTTTTATAGTTCTCTTATTTAATTCCCTGTAGTCCACAATTGGACGTAGAGAATGGTCTTTATTTCTAACGAAAAAGATACCTGCTCCTGCCGGAGAGGTTGAAGGTCTTATGAATCCTTTTCGGAGATTCTCATTGATGTATGTTTTAAAATGTGACAATTCAGATTCTGATAGTGGGAATATGTGCCCATATGGTATGTCAGATCCAGGAATTAAATCAATTGGGCAATCATATGGCCGGTGGGGTGGTAGTGATTCAGCCTCTTTTTTACAAAATACTAATTCAAAATCTGTATACTGTTTCGGAATTTTAGTTTCAGTGATTGTAAGTAAGGGTATATGTGGTAAACAGGTGGTCTTACAGTAGCTAGAAGTAAATTGTATGTTATTAGAGTCCCAAATTATTGTTGGTTGATGTAGTTTTAACCATTGCAACCCTAATACGAGTGAGAATATGGGCGAAGACAACACATCGAATGTAATATATTCATGATGGTTGTTTTGTGATATAACCTTAATAGGTACGGTTTGGTGTGTAATAGGCCCGGATTCTAGTTGTTTACCGTCAATGAGACGCACTAATACAGGCTTTTGCTTTTTAACAAGTGGAATTTTATTCAACAATACAAGTGCAGAATCTATATAACAAGAATATGCCCCAGAATCGATTACAGCTTCAGAGCACAGGCGGTGGTGGTCCCACTGTAAAGAGAAGGGAATAAGACAGTTTGTTACCTGAGTGTTAGTTAATTTCAGGGTTAACTCAGTATCTGTTTTCTTACCCTTTTTAACTCTTTTAAGTACTGGGCAAATAGAGACATCATGATCCTTTGAAGCACAATACAGGCATAAATGATTGAGTCTACGTCTGATTTTGTCATCTGAAGTTAAAGGTCCTTTGATGGTCCCTATATCCATGGGTTCCTCTGTACCCTTTGTATTCTGCAGTGATGCTCTTGAGTCATGATATCTGATGTTGGTGTCATGGGAAAACTTTTCCTGTTTCCTCTCTCTAAGTCTGTGATCTATCTTTATACTTAGCTGCATTAAAGCTTCTAAGTCATCTGGTAAATCTAATCTGGCAAATTCGTCTTTAATAGGTTCTGATAAACCCAATCTAAATTGACTCTTTAAGGAAACCTGGTTCCATCCGGAGTCTAATTGCCAGATTTTAAACTCTGAGATATAGTCCTCCACAGCCCTTTTATTCTGTTTTAAACCTCTGAGTTTATGTTCAGCAGTACTCTGTCTGTGTGGATCTTCATAAAGGGAGGATAAAGAGCTAAGAAAGTTATCCAAAGAGTTAATTATTGGATTATTTTGTTCATAGAGTGAATCTGCCCAGACACGGGGTTCGCCTCTTAAATAAGATATCATTGTTAAAACCTTAATTTTATCATTAGTAAAGGTTTTAGGTTTTAAAGTGAAAAATAATGTGCAAGCATTGATAAATTGTCTGAATTGTTTCCTGTCTCCACTAAATTTGTCTGGTGGACTAACAGGTGGTTCTGGGGGGGAATCAGTGTGTAGGGGTGCTGGAGTTAGGCCTTCTTTGATGATATTTTTAAGAGTCTGATTTTCTACCTGTAGATCTCTAAGGCCCTGATTTAGCTGATCTACCTTTTGGCCTAAAGTAACCACATAGTTTGAGAGTTCCACAGGATCCATCACACTTTATCTTGTTTTTTAAGGCTTGGTATTCTGTAACAATTCAGACATTCTTCCTTAGATTATTTCATTAAACATGTCAAACATCACAGCGCTTCTCTTATCAAGATAAAATATGTTATCCCAAATGTCTCATAAAAACAATGACTGATGTTTATATGAATTAATTCAGGATGTTTTATTTAGTTAATAGTTAACACAGCATATGTGTCTGAGATATGCTGTAGCTAACGTCTAACTGAATCATGTTATATAAGTTGAGCAATGGTAGATATAAACTTTCACTATTATTAAGCAAATAGATGTCAGACATATGCAATCAAATATATGTGCTTGAATTCAGAGTTTATATATGGTAAAAGGTTCGCTTACCAAGCGTGGTCAAAGGATATGTAAGACGGATTATGAGAGGCCAGTGAGAGAGGTATTTGCCTTGCAGAGCTGTTCAAGCAGCGGAAGGGAGCCGGAGACAAGATCTGAAGCGTGGCGTGTGCAGAGGTGAACGGAGCGGCCGTCGGTGACGTCACCCGCCTGTCAGTTGTAGCTCCGGATCAGAGATTATGGAGCCAGAGGGAGAGATGTCCAGGCGAAGTCCGGAGGTATTTGTTTCAGCAGGAAGTGCTGCCTAAATGTGTTGGAGAGAGAAGCTCAGGAATAGACTGGCAGTTAGTGAGAGAATACGTTCCTAAACAAGGAGCAGTAAGGCTAGTAACCAGGAGAGATCCTTAATACCAAGCAAAGGTATTAGGAAAGGGCGTTCCTTATAAAGGATAAATGAATCGAAAAGGAGGCAAAAAGGATTAACCCTATGGAGAGAGGAAGGTTGTTACAATATATGTATTTATGTGTTCATATATGTGTTTATATACATATGTACACATATAAATACATATGAATAAATATATAGACAATATAATATATGTTGCGGGTAAAGTCCGAAATTGGGTAATCCTAGCATTACCTGGGTAAAGCTGACATTACCCAATCGGCTCTGGGTAAAGCCTGATGTAACATGATAAATCTCCACAGAGTGCATTGAGTCACCACATCAAACATATATACGATGCCCCCTTGTAAACCCCATTCCCCAAGGTTTACTTGGGGTGGATGCCAGAGGATTGGCGGAGTGCCCTCTTTGAAGCCCCAGGCAGAGGCAAAAAAGAAATAGTTTAGTTGGGGGAATTACATTTTTAATGTTCAACTTTTTATTTTCACTAAACAGTTAACCAGAGCTCTGAAGTCATGCTAATAATTCCAGTGTAAATTGCTATTGCGCTCAATCGATCGATTTTACTTTCAACTTGTAATACTAGCAGTAAGACCGAGAAGCGCAAACATCCATAAACCTCTTATCGCTCGTAATCTGGCCCATAATGCATTTACTGTATGGGTGCAGTGACAAATGTGCCCTATCCCCTAAAGACAGTATACAACACATATACACTTTACCCCTTAGGTGAACAAGTGGATTGCCCATAATTAAATTAGTGGTTGCATGCCTCTTTAATTTGCACTATAGTGGGGCAAGTACCCCCTCTTTTTAAAGAGGCAAGGCCTCTCTTTCAAAGGAAGTATCACATGCCCAGGTGGTTATCCACTGGCTCCTGTGTTAACAGTAATTACCTGTCAGAACCATAAGCATATGAAACAATATCAGGGTGTTGGGGTATCACCTATGTTGTCAACCCCAATACATCTATAATCTTAAAATCCTTTATTTAAAATCAAGAGCAATACGGCTCTTTCAAAAGAGTGGTCCTGTGTCTGTGTCTGCCCACTGCCAGCTAATTGTTGCAACAATGATAAAACCTCTTAACTGTGGTTCTATTTTTGGGCTTCTGATGCTTTATTTGAGGCCTTTGTTGCCTCCTTATTATAATAATATATCTCTCATATATACTCCACATTTGCAAGAGGGGGTTTCATATCCTTATAGCTATGAAGACTGATTATAGGTTGTACTGTTGATGTTAGGACAGATAGAATGACGTTTGTCTGAACTGATAAAAAAGAATCAAAACTAAGGGGAGAATTGAGAGAATGTAAATATGGGTGATATTTTGTAAAATTCAATATAGGATGATTTTTAGAAATGCGTTAAGCCACCCCTCTGGGAATACATACTTTTGTGTAATTTTAAGCGTATGTAATATTTGTACAGCTAGATATTTTATACCTACTCATTACAAAATATTTCACTATGAAGAGAGACATATTGGGGCCGAATTATTATGCTCCGATGTCCCTTGTTTCCGGCAAGCCTTCAGGCTCGCCGAAAACAGAAGTTATGAAGCAGTGGTCTGAGGCGGCGGACAGAAATCAACCCGATCAAATATGATTGGATGGATTGACACTCCCTGCTAGTGGCCAATTGGCCACATATCTGCAGGGGGTGGTATTGCACAAGCAGCTCTGGTGAACTGCTTGTGCAATGATAAATGCCAACAGTGTATGCTGTCAGCATTTATCGATGTGCAGCGGACATGATACGCTACATTGTATCATGTCTGCTCGCACTTTGATAAATATACAACATTTTCTCAAGTATGAATGTGCACCATACTATGATTGGATATAGTTTATATCTATTTTCCCAGACTTTCAAGCAATGTAGAAATGCCTGTGTCTTACAGACTTGCTAATAATATTTGATGGTGCACTGCAACCAAAAAAAAAAATGAAGAGTGCAGTTGGGTTAAGTTCTAACTAGCAAAATGGGAATTCATTTAATGCCTTTCACATATCCTGTGCATTCAGGATGTTAATAATTAATGTCTATATCATTGCAGTACAGACACATTAGTCAACTTGTCTCACTGCACCCTTACTTATTAGAGTGTTTTATTGCTAAATAGTATTATCGGGTTTCTCTGTTCATTTCAAGTTATTGTCTGCGATAACAGTATAACTTTAGCACAGATCCAATGATGCAACATTAGAGTTCAAAAAGTCATTGGCAAAAACACATTTTCTTTAGCTATTTGTAGGGACAGCTTATTGTTAGGAATAAAAAATAATCCAATTTCTGTGTTGTTCAACTTTGGAGAAATTGTAAGATAACAAGGTATTTCTGTGATGAGCTCTAGGTACAAATCCACTTTTATAGTGTGAAAAAAATGTTTTTACTATATTTGTCTTTTATTATGAATTTAGAATCTATAGCAAGGTATGCTTGACCTTAAAAGATGTGTTTTCTTTTAAGATGTTGTTACCAAAAACCAATGATATTTTAAAATAAAAGGTTAAAAAGGTCACCTCTGAGAATTTAAAAAATGCTTGATGTGGTATATCAGGAATGTTTCTTCCATATAGGTGGCGAGAGTCCACAAGCGGTTACCTATGGGATACACATTCTTACCAGGAGGTGGCAAAGTTTTTCAAACCTCAAAAAGCCTATAAATAACCCTCCCCCTCACATATACTTTATTTTAAGCTTTACCTCCTTTTGAGGTAGTTGAAGCATGATGATGTGCTTGATTTGTTCAGTGAAAGTCGCTTCAGAGCATATTGAAGCCCAGTTCCCATCAGAGTACAGTGCTTGTCAGAGAGATATGAATGGAGTTCTGCCTCATGATGCAATGTTTTCGCCTCATGGCAAATCCTTTATGGGCTCTCTATAAATTCGGTCGCAGGGTTTCATCTTCTCCTCCCTTTACAGATCGACGTTATACTCCTATCCCAGTACCTCTGCTGCTATGTTTCAGTACTGGTTTGGCCGTCTGCTACTAAATCCCATTGAGAATTTGTGGTCAATCCTCAAGATGCTGGTGAACAACACCCCCCCATATTCTGACAAACTCCAAGCATTGATTATGGATGAATGGGCTGGATAAATCTTTCACTATTTGCATTTTCCATTTTCAAACTTTTCTCAATATGGAACAGGTGTTAATATTTGCATTGTGATCACAAAGGACTTGAAAAACACATTTCTTCAGGAGCTAAACACAAATACAATGTACAAATATAGGTTTTCTATTTTGACACAGCTACAAACAGCTTTTGCATGTGACATTACAAATGATGGGATCATTCAAATGCTTCCTGTCTGTCTCTGTGGAGGTTTTGTTAAATATTTTTGCATCAGAGTTGAGATCTAGTACAAGTAACAAGTTGCCAATTTATTATTTTTTAAAGGATCTAGCTTAGTATTCTCAATTATTATATAGAAAATAAATTGTATCTACAACGTTTATACTTCCTATCTGTTTGTCAGAACACCAACTCATGTCCTGAGAATCTCTCTAGTAACGGAATCAATTTATAAAAATCAGATTTAGGGAAACCCTTTATGGTATATATTTTATAATTGATAGGTTGCTTTTAGAATGCAATTAGACCACTTAATATAATTTAAATATATAGGTATATAGCCCCTTTTACTTCTCAGATTATAGATGACCAATAGAAATAGTGCTTCCCTATTCCCTGTTCATTTAAAAACCTTCATGGAGACACTATCCTTTAGCTATGCTACAGAGTTGTCAATATCAGGACAAGGTAAGCTAGCTTTAGTTTATATTATTTATATTGATTTCAGTGTTTATTTGCACGTTACATAGGTTGGTGCATGTTACATAGGTTTGTCTCACAGTATGCAAATATATTCTAAAGGGCTGTCTACATCAATGCTATAATGAATCATTAAACTGTCACTTTCACAAATTGCAAAGTTCATGAAAGGTATTTACTATAGTGTTTATGGTGTGCAGTTAGGTATTAAACAAAGCTACTTTTCTTGACACCCAATAAATAACATTACCCAATTTGCTAAATAAGTATTCTCTGTTCCAGTGTTAGTTTTGTGCTGTTACGTTTGCTTACTTTTGGCTGATTACATTTATAACGTAATGATGTTTCCTGTTGCAAGATCAGCTTAGGATAAAGGTTTAATACCAGACTGATAATGTTACTACATAGGTTGGTAATTATCAACATCCCCGGTTTAAATTAAAAATCTACCAAAAAAATGGTACGGAACCAAACACATTTAATCTGAATAGAGTAGCAGTGTTTTTGAACACAAAGAATGAACAGTCCAAGGATTCCCAGAGTGGTGTTATT
The DNA here is from genome assembly GCF_027579735.1 of Bombina bombina. NCBI lineage: Eukaryota > Metazoa > Chordata > Amphibia > Anura > Bombinatoridae > Bombina > Bombina bombina. The sequence goes on along the minus strand of NC_069501.1, from coordinate 798,884,539 downwards.
AGGCAGAGTTAAGATGTCTTCCAGCGTTAAAATCACTAACACCTAGATTATGAGTTTTGCTCTATAATTGGTGCATAAAGAATGCAATAAAATGAGTGGAACTGCACTTTCCATAACGCTCCCATTACAAGTTACTGAAAAACCTCCTTGTGCTATGCGTTATGGTGCAATAAGCTCCATACCGCACAAAAGCCAAGGGCTGAGTTTACGTGCTCGTGCACGCTTTCCCCCATAGGCATCAATGGGGTGACAGTGTAAGAAAAAATCTAACTCTTGCGATCGTGGAATGGCAAACCACAGTAACGCAACCCCATTGATGTCTATGGGGAAAAGAAAGTTATGTTTACACCTAACATAAACCCCTAGTCTAAACACCCCTAATCCACCACTCCCCGACATCGCTGACACTAAATTAAATTATTAACCCCTAATCCGCTGCTTCCCGACATCGCTGACGCTAAAAAATGTATTAACCCCTATTCTGCCGCCCGACATTGCCAACAAATAAATAAATTGTTTAACCCCTAATCCGCTGCTTCCCGACATCGCTGACGCTAAATAAAGAGATTAACTCCTAATCTGCCCCTCCCCGACATCGCCGACACTAAAGAAACCTATTAACCCCTAAACCTGCCGGATCCCCACATAGCAAAATTCTAAATTTAACTATTAACCCCTAAACCTAACACCCCCTAACTTTAAATTAAAAGCTACAATATAACTATCTTAAAATAAATAAAAACTTATCTGTGAAATAAAAAAATAACATTAAACTATAAATTAACCTAACATTACTATTCTAATAAAATTTAAAAAAAAAAAACCTACCAATTAAAAAACCTAAATTACAAATTTAAAAAAACCTAATACTACGAAAAAAAAAAAAAAACTAACGTTACAAAAATAATAAACAAAATTATTAAAAATAAAAACAATTACACCTAATCTAATAGCCCTATAAAAATAAAAAAGCCCTCCCAAAATAAAAACACCCCCTAACCTATAATACACTACTAAAAGCCCTTTAAAGGGCCTTTTTGTAGGGCATTGCCCTAAGTTAAACAGCTCATTTACCTAGAAAAAAATACAAAGTCCTCCCAACAGTAAATCCCCCCAACCAACCAACTCCTCAAAATAAAAATCCTAAATCTAAAAAAAAACCTAATCTACTCATTGCCCCATAAGGGGCATTTGTATGGGCATTGCCCTTAAAAGGGCATTCAGCTCTTTTATAGTTCCCAAAGCCCTAATCTTAAAAAAAAACCTCCCCCAAAAAAACCTGACACTAACCCCATAATATCTACTCACGGTTCCTGAAGTCCGGGCATCCATCTCCATCCAGGCGGCGAGAAGTCTTTATCCAGGCGGCATCATCTTCATCCATCGTGGGGGTATCTTCTATCTTCATCCAAGGTGGTGCAGAGTGGAGCTATCCAGGACTGGCAATGACATCCTGTGCGGAACGTCTTCTTCATACGATCACCACCGTACACTGAAGTTGAATGCAAGATACCCATTTAAAAATGGAGTACCTTGCAATCCTATTGGCTGATTTGATTGTTTAAATTCAAATCAGCCAATAGGACAAGAGCTACTGAAATCCTATTGGCTAAAAAAAAAACTGCGGTTTAGCGGTTAATATGTAGTTTATGGGTGTTAGTGTAGCTATGCGTTTTGTAAAACATTTTTGTTTCGCAAAATCCATAAATACTGGTCTCAGATAGCTGAATGGATCATGTTGGTATAGGCTGTAACGCAAGCATTTTAGCCGGACCACACAACCTGTAGTACTCATTTATTGAGTGCGGAATGGACGTTGCGTTACAAGCTAAAATGCTTGCAATATAGCTATACCGCCGCATCTCGTAATATGGATTACCGGCCTTTCCACGAGCAATAGCCAATGTTTCAGCGGTATAGCCGTACCGCACCTTAACTACCATAATGCAAAACTCGTAATGCAAAACTCGTAATCTAGGCCTAAGTTAAGCAATGCATGTTTTTGCTATTATTGTTTAAATAAATGTAAACACAATTAATAGCTAAATCTTTTAAAACACTGGAAACTAAGTTTAAAGTACCAGGCATGAAGTCAGCAAAAAGCTAAAGCTGGCTCATTAGGCAGTATAGCTTCAGTGCAACCAGAAGCCACATTAAGAGCTTTTTGATGATTTGCAGATTCAGGCAATGAGCGTGGATTATGGATTATTTTTCTAAAATCCATAGCAGTTTCTTTACTACATACTTGCAGTATGTTGCTCTGTACATGACACTCAGTAGGCATTACTTGAGTATGCTGAAGTTTTTTTTTAATGATCTGTGCAAAGAGATATGAACAATTATTGAGTTCTGAAGGAACTGTAAAAAAAAAAACATTTTGATCTAAGAAGGATACTTAATAGGACACAATGCTGGTATCTCACTTATAAACATATGACTCAGGCTAACAGTTTACAGTTACATATTGTACTTAGCCAAAAATCACGTTATTGATTGAATAATTGTAAATTTCTTCTTTCTTTAGAAGATTTCTAATAAATCCAATAAAATGAAATTACTGCTAAAAAACACGATTACAATGGATTAAATAAATTATTTTTTATCCTTTCCAGCAGCATCAACTTTTTCACTTCTTATCTATTGACACAGAGGGGTCAGCAGTTCTATTTGGAAATAGATCCACATGTGAATATAATATTTTTTTAAGGGCACAATTGTACGACTCGTATGTTGTCAGGATTTAGTGTAATCTTTACTGAAGATGTAGATCGTTTAGTTAAACAAAATATTCAACTTTCTGTGACTTAAAATAATAAACCTAACATTACTGAAAAAAGCAAACACTTAGGGTTAGTGCTCAATCAAAAAAATATTTACTTTCAACTTGTAACCTGAAGCAAAATCTTTTTTTAATAGAAAAGTTCCTAAAAATTTGTTTTTGGTTGTTAAGTACTTGTTATTGGGACCGAAACAGATTTATACAATGGTGCTGATTTATCATCGGTCTGTCCGACATGATCCGCTCAGTGTGCGGAAACAGGGGCATCAGGGGCCATTCGGCCCTTGATAAATCGGCCCCAGTGGTTCTTTCACACCTCTTAAGGTTACATTACATTTTTTGTGAATTAACCCCTTTGTACATTGTGTAAGGAAAATATTAATTTACGTGTCTGAGATTAAACTATTGTTACTTAAATCCATCCTGATAACCGGTAAACAATATAGCTGCAGAAAGTTGAAACTGCACTGCCATTAATGGGTTTTGTCTTTGCAATCATTAAAGGCTCAATCATGTTAGAAATCCCATTTATGAAACGCCTGTACTGAAATTCACAATCACGATAATGGAAGTATTAGAAACAAACAATTACAAAAAGTGATTGCTGCACACTATTTCTATATGTTGGGGTACTGATTTAAATTTTCTCACTTTTCCTGAATATTCCCTTAGTTTTAGAGGATATCCTTTATTTAATGCATATACATATGTAAATATGTGTCCTGCCCAGTGTAGACAGACTATACAATATCATTGAAAAGAGCTTAATTAATCTAGACAATGGGGCCGATTTACTGAAGTGCGGACGGACATGATACGATGTAGCGTATCATGTCCACCGCACATCAATAAATGCCGACTTGTATACATTGATGCGCCAGTGTATACAAATGTCCGCTGCACATGGATAAATGCCGACTTCTTTACATTGATGCCCCAATGTGTACAAATACACCTCTAAATTATTTTATGTGGCTATTTCAGTGTCTTGCACAAGTGAAACATAAAATAATTATTCCAAACTGTCTTGGGATACTTGCAAATATGTCAAAAAGGCCAGTTCCAGACTTTATCAAGTGCTTTTAAGTGTTGGATTTGATAACTATAAAATGGTCTCGAAAAACCTGTTAAAAAGTAAAGAGAAAATGGGTTGTAATCAGTTTGTGCTATGTTAAAAATAGGGCTTTTTTTCAGCAAGCAGAAAAAACATCTGTGGTTCAAAGAAACAGATAAAAACCTAGACAATGGCGAAATATATGCACTAAACAAACAAAATTGGCCAAGGTCCAATAATTCAGTGTAAATCTGAACAATAACATATCACACCCTAGAAAATTTTGTAAAGTCATAAATAACTTACAAACTCCACAAATCCACTCCCAACCCTCCACTGTCAATGTGGACAACCAAACCCTGCAACTCCCCTTAGAAGTAGCAAATGCCTTTAACAATTATTTTGTTGGATGCTCCACCACCCTGATTGACAAACTAATAAATCACACGCATTCTGAAACTACAAATGTGGATCAGGCCACACTAAATCAGCAAAGACCCAATATAGAGAAGTTCAATTTTAGACCTGTACACCATAATAATCTAAAAATGAAAAACCAGTCTGGACCTGATCAAATCCCAGCAATGCTGTTGAAGCTCAGTGCGCCAGCAATTGCTAAACCTGTCACAACCCTAATTAACGAATCCTTGGTGTCTGGATACATACCCAAACTTTGGAAGACTGCAAGAGTAGTGCCTATCTATAAAAGTAGGGAGATAACCTTGGTTTCTAACTATCGCCCAATATCATTGCTCCCAGTATTGTCAAAAATCTTAGAGAAATGTGTCCATACGCAATTATGTGAGTATTACTTATTTTTGCCCGAATCACTCCAATACAACTGCCCTCCTAAAAGTTTGCAAAGACATCCAAATTAGCATGGAACAAGGAGACCTAACTGGAGCTATTTTCCTTGATTTTGCAAATGCCTTTGACACAGTAGACCATGACATACTACTGCTCAAACTAAATAAACTCAGGTATTGGTGATCATCCACTAAACTGGTTTCGATCAAATGTATCGGATCGATCACAATGTCTCCATTTTTGACAGCGACTCCCTCCCTCTCCCAGTCACATGTGGTGTTCCCCAAGGTTCCATTCTCGGTCCCCTACTATTCACATTATATATAAATGATCTGCCTAATGCTTGCAAATCCTCAACTGTACACATGTACGCAGATGACATAGTAATCTATGCAAACAATTTCCGATCTGCCGCAGCTTTAAGCAGTGCTCCAAGATCAGTTCACAGAGGTAGAAAAGTGGATCTCAAAAAACAAACTCTTCCTAAACACTGACAAAACTGTCACAATGATCTTTGTAATGGGACCTAAATTACACAAACTACAAAATTCCCATCCATGCATCAAAACAAAATCAAATTGCACACTGACCACCGTCCACTCTTTCAAATACTTGGGTATATTGTTAGACCCCAATCTATCTTTTGGCCTCCACATAGAAAAACTTGCATCTAAAATTATCCAAAACTAGGTGCCCTGTACAGAAACAAATCCTGCCTCAGCCCCACAGTAAAGGAAAAGATTGTACAGCAAATGCTGATGCAAATCATGGAATATGGGGATGTAGTATATGCCCCTGCATCGCAAACTCACCTTAATAAACTTAATTTGACTCGTTCTGCCACTTTGTGCTACAATGTAACTACAGGACCCACCATTGTGACAAGCTAAAAGAACTAAACTGGCTGTCGCTGGAATCCAGACGCACCCTCCATCTTCCCTGCCTTGTGTTTAAGAGCTTTTCTGGGAAGCTCCCACCCTAACTGAGCAGAATGCTCTCCCCGGCTGTTCCCACCTCCTATAACCTCTGATCCAGTACCAGCCAGTGGCATAGCGTGGGTTATCAGTGCCCAGGGCAAGGCAAGTATTGCGCCCCCCCAACCCCATTTTAGATATGCTGCTTCTTCTTACATTTGGGACAAACCAAGCAAAGACCCAAGCCTGGTAGATCACATAAAGCAAGGGACAAAATGCTCCCTTAACCATCTTTACTGGAAAACTAACAGTTATTGCTGATGATACCCATATCCCCAAAATATGTCCCTTGTCATAAGCAGCTGCTAATCAGTAGCGCCTTACAAACAAAGCCATGAAAATAATATATTGGCAATACAAGAGGCAGTGGGTGAAGCCTGCAAGCATTATGTGCTATCCCCCTGTGATCAAACCCTGTCTGCAGCTCTCCAGAGCTGGGCAAATATATACAATATTAAATTGTAAGATTTATTCTCATTTTACACATGGGTGGAAAGCCCCCCTTAACCCCCATCTGGTGGTGACATGTGCTACTCTGTAAAACTTCATGGTACAAATACTGCAGACCACAGGGTGCACCCACCCCCACATTGCAGCAACCCATATTGTATATGTGGTGCAATAGGTTTTTGGTAAGTCGTTAAAAAGAGGAAAAGGGGACACACAGGTTGGCAGCTGTTACATAAGGTTGTCCCTGCTGGGCAGACTGTCTTTTGGGTGCCAATGACATATAAAAGTGGGTTATATATTCTACCTTAATAAATATAACAATTGTAAGTAATCAATATAAAAGGGGCATGGGACAGACAACCCAGCATTACATACATATATGGGGGGAGGGTGTATGGTATTTAGGGGGGTGCTGTTAAATTTATTTACTAACACAAATTATATTTATTTTTTTTTACTTTAAATGCAGTAAGGGTGGGTTTAATGTAAATAAAAAAGGCAATGAGCACCCAAACCCTAAAAATCGGTAAAAGTCCACACCTCAGGAGTCCAGCAAGAAATAGATTCAAGATGGTGAATTCATAGGACTTCTTTGATAGGAGACAAAGACAGTGAAATGCCTGGTGAGCAGCACAATCATGGTGCCAGACAGCACACAAATCCCTAAATCTACTTCTGCCCTAGGAAGATCATGGAGGGGAAAAATCAAATACAGGAAACAAGGTCTCATTTTTGTCACAAATATACTTTTTTTTGTGCAAGGACAAGATGGCGTAAGTTGTAAACCGGTCAAACATGAAAGTATGGTCTCTGATCACCCCACCATCCCACTAACTAGGTAACTGGGGTTAACAGAAAGGCAGAGCCCAGCCATGCTGCCACCAGTGCCACGGGTTTGAAAGAGATTTATTGCACTTTTTAAGGATTCCTCCCCCCCCACCTCTGCTTAGAGATCCTTAAAAAGTGCCCCAGGCAATGCATGGCATTCTGGCTCTGGGTCCTTTGTTGGAAGGGAACTTAATTGTTGGGTAATAATAGAACCGTAATTAAGCTGCATTTTGCATGTTGCTAGTATCAGGCAAAAACAGGGCTATAAGTAAGTCTGGTCCTGACACCTTACCTTAGTCGCGGCATCACCACATTCCTGACGGGTCGCAGAACAGAGCTGGGGGCCTGTCAGAATTTTTAGCCTCCCTTCTTCCCTTTGCTAAGTTGAGGCTGGAAGCGCCCCTCAGAATTATGCGCCCGGGGCAATCGCCCCTGTTGCCCCCCCCCCACGCTACGCCACTGGTACCAGCACATTATTTAGCTTGCCTCAATACAAAAAGAAAGCAGCTCGATCATCCTTTTACTACAGAGCACCACAATTATGGAGCAACCTCCCGCACACTTTCAAACCTTCCCCAAGCCTAATATCCTTTAAGATATCCCTCTCTACATATCTCAAAACAGAATGCACCTGTCATGGATGATTATATATTTCCTACCTGATCTATGTTACATTTTGCATATATTGTGTATTATTATTGTTTTTGTATTTTATTGTACCCTATTGTATCAATGCAATGTTTTGTGGACACAGGATATACTTTTAAACGAGAGAACTCTCAATGTATCCTTTCTGGTAAAATATTTTATAAATAATAAAATAAAATAAAATATTATCGTGATTGCATTGACCAAAAACCCCTAACCTTTTCCAGCTAAAAACCCACCAAAAAAAGTTGCACAAAAAAGATCAAAAATACATTGAAAAGAACAGTTACACTCATAACACTTTGTAATAAAAATTATTAAAAAATAATAATTTATAAGGGCTCAAAGATATGAGGTCTCAGGTTTTATAAAATTAAGGAAGGCAAAATAATTTAAACATTAAGATACATACATATACATGTCCAAAGATGTAAATATATGAATATATCCTATATTATAAAAGGCCAAGTGTGTTTGTCTGAAGCCGTCATGCGCAGACAAACATACTTGGCCTTAGATCCCAGACACCTCGCGCGCACAGCTAACAGCTTACACATCCACACACCCACAAACTTGGCCGCACGCACACCCTCGCACCCACACACAACAACCCATAAAACACAAACCGGCACCCTCGGACCCACACACAGCCTATTATACCCACAAAAATTAACTTGGCCGCCCACGCACGCGCACCCTCGCACCCACACACAGCCTATTATTAACTTGGCTGCATGCGCACCCTCGCACCCACACACAGAACTTGCCCGCATGCGCACGCAGCGCCAGATGAATAGACACCTAACTTGGCCGCACGCGCATGCGCACCCTCCACAAATGACTTGCCCGCATGCGCACCCTCGCACCATCGCAGCGCGAGATCAATACACACCGGCGCAAGTAGTCCCGTGACTACCATTTCAAAGCGTCGCGAGCCTAACAAAAAAAAAAATGGGTCTGGACTTAAATGTATAGAAAGGTCTTGCTCTGTACTCTGTACTGTATGTGCTACACAGCTCATAATATTTTACTCAATATTTTAGTTAAAAAAAAAAAGCTCTGTACTTATGTATGTGCTACACAGCACATAATATTTTAGTTTAAAAAAAAATACATTTGTTCTGCACTTACTTATGTATAGAAAAAAAAAATTAGTTTAAAAAAAAAAAATTGCCTCAGGATTTATGTATGTGCTACACAGCACATATCCTATATTATAAAAGGCCAAGTGTGTTTGTTTGAAGCCGTCATGCGCAGTAGAGACAAACACACTTGGCCTTAGCTTGACCTCGCACGCGCACCTCCGTGGTTTAAGCAGCGCACAGCAGAGAATAGAGCTTCGCATGCGCACCCACCCGACCTCGCACGCGCACCTCCGCAAGTCTAACAGCAGCGCGATCGCACGCGCACCTCCGCAAGTCTAAGAGCAAGCGCGATGATGAGAGAGAGAGAGAGAAGGAGAGAGAGAGAGAAGGAGAGAGAGAGAAGGAGAGAGAGAAGGAGAGAGAGAGAGAGAGAGAGAGAGAGAGAGAGAGAGAGAACACCTCGGTACCTAAAAAATTAGCCCGTGTACACGGGCTTTAGGACTATTATCTATATATTCCGTTCCACTTGTAATCTGACCCTTAGTTTATAAAAATAAATATTATATTTTCTTATTGATCATGATTTTATTTGTGTTTCTTTAATAGCTATTAATGGTAAAAAGTACTGAAAAAATGTAACGATTCTAAAAGCAAATGTTTTACCTCCATTTTACAACCTGCTATATATTATCAACCCACTGCCTACTTGGAGAGGGATCGCAGGAGGATTGCTGTCTGCATTGTTGGTGTTTAATGGGAGACCAGTCTGTTGGGTAACTGAGAGATTCCAGCCTGTGGTATTTGCACCATTTATCATAGATGCAACACCACATGTGAGTGCATTCACTGAAATGTATATCCATTCGGATATTATCTGGCAATACTAGGCCATGTGGCGCCCCTGTCTTTGTTTATTATCTACAGATTGCTGTAAATGGGCTGGCTCCTAAGCTTTACATTCCTGAATTTTAAATAAAGATATGTCGTTTGTTTTTACAGGGGACATAAAGGTCTCTATTTAACAAAGTCTGCCGGATCTGATCCGACAGTCCGGATCAGGTCCGCCAGACCTCGCTGAATACGGAGAGCAATACGCTCTCCGTATTCAGCATTGCACCAGCAGCTCACAAGAGCTGCTCGTGCAACGCCGCCGCTGCAGACTCACCCCCAATGGGCCGCCAGCAGGGAGGTGTCAATCAACCCGATCGTACTCGATCGTGTTGATTTCCAGCAATGTCTGTCCGCCTGCTCAGAGCAGGAGGACAGGTTATGGAGCAGCAGTCTTTGTGACCGCTGCTTCATAACTGCTGTTTCTGGCGAGTCTGTAGGCCCGCCAGAAACACGTGCCCAGAAGCTCACTACGGAGCTTGTTAAATGGGCGCCATAATATCTGCATAAGGCACCTCCCTTTCACTATAGGCTACTACTCATTACATATTTTGTTAATATATTTTTAACAACTAGATATTAATATGCCCCAACATATCTATAAAATCTCTAAAAAAAAAAACTCCAGTTCTTTTAATGATTTTGTGAGCAGCTTTAACACAAGAACTTTTTATTTTTGGCAATGCATACATGAATAGAAACATGACCTAAATAACCCATTTTATTTTATAATAGGTGTGAAATCTTACATTGCAGAATCTTTTTAATAGATATTCTATTCAAAGGTTTCCAGTTCCATTAAAAACATGGGACTTTAACCTATACCCAAATCAGACTTTAACAGAATAATAGAATGGTTTTACTTTTTATTGCATTGGATTATTTTTCTCCATATAGTGTTTTGTAATGCTTCTACATCACATATAACATTTTCTGAGTATATCTCTTAAAAAAAGGAAGGCTTGTTCCTTTGGCATTCATGAAGACATTGTTATCAAATTAGTTTAGTCTATTTATATTTATATAATTCAGAAAAATCAGTAATTTCAGTAATAGTATTTTACAGTACAAAAATATGTATCATGCACGCAACATTCTAACTTTGGCTTTTTGTGCTTGCCGGGTTAGCGCGAGAGCGAAAACAGTTTAGTTACAACTCGTAATATGAGCACAACCTGAGAAGCGCAAAAAGCTTAAAGGGACACTTTACCCAAATTTTTTCTTTTGTGATTCAGATAGAGCATGAGATTTTAAGCAACTTTCTAATTTACTCCTATTATCAATGTTTCTTCATTCTCTTGGTATCTTTATTTGAAATGCACAAATGTAAGTTTTTGGTGAACAACCTGGGTTGTCCTTGCTGATTGGTGGATAAATTCATCCACCAATAAAAAAGTGCTGTCCAGAGTACTAAAACCAAAAAAATCTTAGATGCCTTCTTTTTCAAATAAAGATAGCAAGAGAATGAAGAAAAATTGATAATAGGAGCAAATTAGAAAGTTGCTTAAAATTGCATGCTCTTTCTGAATTACAAAATAAAAAATTTGGGTTCAATGTCCCTTTAATTGTAGCTCAACGGAAAAGGTTGCAAACTATCTTTAAGCATAATGGTTTCCGACAGCAGTTTTTTTGTTTTACGACCTCATGAAAATCCAATTTAGGCTTAATGGAATCAAGTCCTAAATTGTTTAGAGTGTAAGATCAGCAAACCTAGATCTCCCTGGTGCGCTATGATACTGAGCCTTTGGGGAATATTTATCAAGCTCCGTACGGAGCTTGATGCCTCGTGTTTCTGGCGAGTAAATGGCCGCGAATCTGCTGCAGGGGGCGGGATTGCACCAGCAGTTCACAAGAGCTGCTGGTGCAATGATAAATGCAGAGAGCGTATGCTGTCGGCATTTATCGATGTGCACCGGACATGATCCGCTATATCGGATCATGTCTGCTCGCACAATAATAAATATGCCCCAAAGTCTGTGGGTGTTTATGCAACTGAAGCTGATGTGTTTTTACTGGATTCTGGCCTCATCCTAACTCTTCAGATCACTGTGCTGCCTTTCACTGACCATTGGATTGTCTCTGACCTTCTCAAGCATTCTAGTACTTTGCCTTGTGTTGTGCTCTCTGCTTGCTTGTTGTTCCCATACTACAGTAACCAGCTCTGTAGAGAGTGTCTGCCAAGCAATAGTTACCTGTTAATATCAGTCCCTGAAGAGGGTGTCTGCAAAGCATTAGTTACCTGATCTAGGACCAGGCCCTGCGCAGGAGTTCAAAGGGCAGTGTTTGGTGTCATCATGATGTAAATGGATACCATTTGATTGGGAGTTAGACATTGGCATTAGCAATAACCCAGCAGAAAATCCTTTATATGATAGCACGGTTTTGCACATCTGAGTGTAATTTAGCCCCCTCCCCCCAATGCAGGCTGAGAGTAAGAGGTAGGGATTAGCACAGCTCATAAAAACATTGGCATTAGCGCAGTTGAACATGACTTACAGGATAGCGTGCCCATACTCACCCAGAATAGCACAGTCAGCACAGCTCCAAGATTTAGTGTGACAGGGTCTGGCTTGGGTGATAGCACACCTGTAAAAGGTAGAGAAGTCATGACTGCACCAGCAGGAGAAACCAACCTTGGATTTAGCATGCTGGACTCACTAGCACGGTAACACTGAGCCCACAAAGGTAAGGTAAAGGATAGTGCTTACAACCAGTTACCTGCTCCAGTACCAGGCCCTGCACAGATTGTTTGATAAACATCAGTTATCTTCTCTAGTATCAGGCCCTGCAGAGAGTGTCTGTCAGACATCAATCACATGCTCAAGATACCCTGCAAAAAGTTTCTGTCAGTATCAGTAACTTGCTCTAGTCTATGTCTTGCAGAGGGTGTTTGCCAAGCATTAGTTACCTCCAGTACGAGACCCTGCAGAGGTCACCTTCAAAGTGTCTTTATTCTACTCAATTATGCTGAAGTATCCTGCCAAGCATTTGTGCCAGAATTATGCCAAGCTTCAGTACTGGTGTCCTGCTATGTCTGTACCAGTATCTGCCATGTATCCTGTTATGTCAGAGTATATACCAGTTCTAGTTCTACTATACAACTGCAAAATATTCAGAGACTATCCTGACAGATTGTCTTCTTTATTATCTGCTTCCCGATTACTACTTGCATCCAGTGTGTATTATGACAAAAGGAAGTAAGGGTAAGGCAAAAAAGAAGGCCTCTGATTCTTCTGAAGCTTCAGCCAAAGAAATACTAACTGCTAAGTTCCTATCCAGCAACCCTAGTTTAACTATAACAAGTTTACTGAAAGCACAAATATGTTATGTGTACTTGATACATATGAAATAGGTTTTACTTATGAAAGGGTCAGCATGATGACTTCACTTCATACATGGGAGTTTTACAAAATGAAAATGTAATCCGAGGCATTAAAATAACTTTAATTATTTTTTTACCTTTAATCTTCATTCACTTTATTAATTAAAGAAAATAGTCCAATAAGGTTTTTATTTTATGCATACACTTTAGCACCTCCCAAAGTCTCAGGGATCCATTCTGGGACTTGGAGGCCGAGGATAAGCAAGTGAAATTTGTGGGCAGAGTTAGAGGTGTAGGTGGTAGTGATGTGCCATACACAGGGTTAGGGGTTCATGAATGAATGACTATAGATTGAGTCTACGCTGTGTCTGATTTTACTTTAAAAATCTGTACATTTACAGTAAAGGGGAAGTTCTGGGAGGGACAGTCCAGAACAGCTCCTATACTATGACAATCCCACAATATGCAGCGTTGATTATTCTTTTCTAAAATAAGACACTCTCAATCAAATTAAGTTTTACATGATAATCGCATAATATACTGTACATTTATTTGTAATATTTGTGAATTATGGAACCACATTTGCAGTGAGGACATCATCTATGGTACTGTAAACCCCTAGAATCCGATAGATTGTGCTACATTCGTGGACCCTCATGACGCTGTCTAGAGACCAATTCAATCAAGCTTTTAAAACAGGTTTTGTAAGTGTTCATTAATGTAAAATATTTGCTTGTCTGTTTTATTAGGGTAAAGTAATCTTGCTGTATGGAACGCAGAACAGACAAAAAATAAGGGAAGTGCTAAAAAAGCAGAAAGAGCTCTCTTGGGTAGGTGGTATATATGTGAATTAATTATTTAAAACCAAGGTGTGTGGTACAGATGTGCAAAAGAACAACGTTAATAATATTAAACATATTTATTTGAGACAATAAAAACAATTGAACAGGAGAATGAAAATAAAACTTAAAAAATAAAATAAAATCCTATGTAAATGCTAAAAATTATTTGAAAAAAAAGATCCCGGCATCAGATAAATTATACAATCAAAGGAAATATCTAGATGTTGCTGATTATATATATTGACAAAAAAAATAATAATATATATATATACTGTATATATATATATATATATATATATATATATATACCAAACACGAGTATTTCACTGTGTTGTCTGCGCTCCTCTCACAATGCAGTGAAGTGAACGGAGCCCGGCACAATGGAGAGTGGGCGGGGGACACACCCCTGTATGGAGCAATCCAATCAGGTAGGCAGCCTCTTCTTGCATGACAGCCACACACGCCAAAACAGAACAGAATGCAAAGTGTAGAAAAGGCGCTCTGGGAGAAAGGAAGGTAATGCTGAGAGTGCTGTAAAAAGCACTATATTGTGTAGAGCAAATATTGTCGAGTTCCAGGCAGCAAGTAAAAAGTGAAGTACAACTTTATTCCAAAAAGTATAAAAAAGGACACAACCTGAATGTCCTGTACAGAGCCAGCAAATAACTCTAACAACCAGGCAAGTGAGCAGATCCCCACGCAGACATATTTCGTGCACCAGGTGCACTTGATCACTGCTTACCTGGGGATCAGCTCAAACGCCTCTTTAAAGGCTGAGCTAGATCATGACATCACAATAATGGAATACCTGATTGGTTACCTATTTCCACAAGATGAGCAAACAGATTTCACAACATTTTAAACATTTTACAAAACATATATATTAACTGTGAATATGTCCTATATACATTAACATATGAATACTTTCCTAACTTGCTAAAGGAGACAAATATATCCTGAAAAAATCTTAGGCCTCGATGATTGAAAGCTGGTTTTTAAAATGATATGATGTAAAGATGTTCGCACAGGAGTGCGAATATAATATCGGAATGAATGAAAGTGTTCGAAATTGATTGCGTGTATGTATTCGAAATGGGCGTTTTTTCGTCATTCGACATACGCTGCAAATGTTTTTTTTGGTTTGCGTAATGTTAAATACCCACTTCGTATGTGTAATTCTGTATTCGTAATTTTTTTAAAAAGTGTCTATTGATCAATTGTATTATCAACTTTGAACTTAGAAATAATATAACAATAAATATGATTGGTTAACAAATATTGCACATTGAACATTGTTTAAAACATATACGCAATTTCGTAATAAGACAAATGAGTGAAAATATCTAAATAAAGAGCGTAAAAATATTTATTGTACGATTTCAATAAAAAAGAATAACAAAATATAACCAGAACAGTAAAAGCAGAATTCATTGCGAAGGAGAGTTTCATTGCGAAGGAGAGGGCGTAAGATGGGCGTTCCATGGGCGTAACCTGAGTAAATCTCGCAAGTTTCACAGATATGTTACGATGATATAAAAACATACGCCATACGAATCGCACATTCAACTCACATACATATCTCGCCAGACATCCTTTGGCGAAATAACATGAATAACATTATTTACAATATTTATTTCATTTTAAAAATAATACGATATAACGTATTTAGACAATATACTATAACTGTAGTTTTACATTTTGAAATATGCAAACACAAACTGAAATAAAGTGAATCATTAAAATTACGAAGCGACGCAATGATATATGGAAACCCATTTCGAGGTTCGTGAAATGATATAAGGAGGCGAAGTCTATAGTTTACTATGGACAGCTTATCGCGTAACGTATTGTTTACAATGGACTGCCCACTTTATACGATCATAACGCAAGGCGTGAAATTTGCGAGAGTTGCGAGTCAGAAATACACATTAATCGCCGCAAATTACGAACTTTCAATCATCGAGGCCTTAGGATTTCCACATTTAAAATGCTGTTCACAAATAGGACATATAGAGAGCGCAAAAGAATATTGTTGTAACATAGCTTCCATGTGATAAATATTCAAACAATATATTAATGCCGCTTTTAAAAGACAGATAAATTTGTAATATATAAATTAGCATTTTAGGGCAGACGCTATTATCAAAAAGGCCTATAATAATGTTTTGTACTCAAGTAAAAACATCCAGATCAAGTCTGATGTTTAGCCCATCTGGTTCACTAGTTTGTAATCTAAACATCCAGAAAATCTCCTTTTTATTCAACAATGTTTCCCTATTTCCTCCTCTCTTCCATGTTGTGATCTGGATGTTTTTACTTGAGTACAAAACATTATTATAGGCCTTTTTGATAATAGCGTCTCCCCTAAAATGCTAATTTATATATTACAAATTGATCTGTCTTTTAAAAGCGGCATTAATATATTGTTTGAATATTTATCACATGGAAGCTATGTTACAACAATATTCTTTTGCGCTCTCTATATGTCCTATTTGTGAACAGCATTTTAAATGTGGAAATCCTAAGACTTTTTTCAGGATATATTTGTCTCCTTTTTACAGCACTCTCAGCATTACCTTCCTTTCTCCCAGAGCGCCTTTTCTACACTTTGCATTCTATATATATATATATACACCTTCGTGTATATATATATATTTTTGTCAATATATAGGCCCCTAGTTATCAAGCCGTCAACCTCAAATACGCTGGAATTCCGCAGCGTATTTGTGGCGAGGCTGATTCGCCTAAGTTATCAAGCCCTACACACCGGCAAAAGTAGAATTTTGTGACGTAAGCTTCGATCCGCCGGACTCAGTCCAACACAGATCAATTCTTACGTCACTCCAGATGTTCCGCACACAAGTTCGGCACAATCTGACTACTTTTGCTAGTTATCAAAAAACTAGCAGGTACGCTCTGCACTTTTCCGGCCCAGCGTACCTGGTTTTCAATCCGCCATCCTGGAGGTGGCGGATCCAATAGGAATCAATGGGAGTCTGACCATAGCGAAAGTTCATGTTCGCTGCTGCCCGACATCCCATTGATTTCTATGGGAAATGTCTGCACCTAACACCCTAACATGTACCCCGAGTCTAAACACCCCTAATCTGTCCCTCCCTACACCGCTGCAACTAAAGTTATTACCTTCTAAACCGCTGCTCCCGGAGCCCGCCGCCACTATAATATATATGTTAACCCCTAAACCGCCACTCCCGGACCCCGCCGCCACTATAATAAATATGTTAACCCCTAAACCGCCGCTCCCGGACCCCGCCGCACCTATAATATATATGTTAACCCCTAAACCGCCGCTCCCGGACCCTGCCGCCACTATAATAAATATGTTAACCCCTAAACCGCCGCTCCCGAACCCCGCCGCCACCTGCATAATACCTATAAACCCCTATCCTGCCCCCCCTACACCGCCACCACTATAATACATTTATTAACCCCTATCCTGCCCCCCCTACACCGCCGCAACTATAATAAAATTATTAACCCCTAAACCTAAGTCTAACCCTAACCCTAACACCCCCCTAACTTAAATATTAATTAAATACATCTAAATATTATAACTCTTATTAACTAAATTAATCCTATTTAAAAATAAATACTTACCTTTAAAATAAACCCTAATATAGCTACAATATAAATAATAATTATATTGTAGTTATCTTAGGATTTATTTTTATTTTACAGGCAAATTTCAATTTATTTTTACTAGGTACAATAGCTATTACATAGTTAATAACTATTTAATAGCTACCTAGTTAAAATAAAGATAAATTTACCTGTAAAATAAAAACTAACCTAAGTTCCAATTACACCTAACACTACACTATCATTAAATAAATTATTCCTATTTAAAACTAAATACTTACCTGTAAAATAAACCCTAAGATAGCTACAATGTAATTAATAATTACTTTGTAACTATTTTAGGATTTATATTTATTTTACAGGTAACTTTGTATTTATTTTAGCTAGTTAGAATAGTTATTAAATAGTTATTAACTATATTAACTGTAAAATAAATCCTAACCTAAGTTACAATTAAACCTAACACTACACTATCATTAAATTAATTAAATTAATTACCTACAAATAACTACAATTAAATACAATTAAATAAACTAACTAAAGTACAAAAAATAAAAAAACTAAGTTACAAAAAATAAAAAAATTAAGTAATATTACAACAATTTTAAGCTACTTACACCTAATCTAAGCCCCCTAATAAAATAACAAAGCCCCCCAAAATAAAAAAATGCCCTACCCTATTCTACATTAAAAAGTTAACAGCTCTATTACCTTACCAGCCCTTAAAAGGGCCTTTTGCGGGGCATGCCCCAAAGAATTCAGCTCTTTTGCCTGTAAAAAAAAACAAACACCACCAACATTAAAACCCACCACTCACATACCCCTAATCTAACCCAAACCCCCCTTAAATAAACCTAACACTACCCTCCTGAAGATCATCCTACCTTTAGCCGTCTTCAGCCAGCCGACCACCGATGGAACAGAAGAAGACATCCGGAGCGGCAGAAGTCATCATCCAAGGGGCGCTGAAGAAGTCTTCCATCCGATTGAAGTCATCATCCAAGGGGCGCTGAAGAAGTCTTCCATCCGATTGAAGTCAACATCCAGGCGGCGTCTTCAATCTTCATCCATCCGGAGCGGAGCCATCTTCAGACGAGCCGACGCGGAGCCATCTTCTTCCCCCGACGACTGAACGACGAATGACAGTTCCTTTAAGTGACGTCATCTAAGATGGCGTCCCTTGAATTCAGATTGGCTGATAGGATTCTATCAGCCAATCGGAATTAAGGTAGGAAAAATCTGATTGGCTGATTAAATCAGCCAATCAGATTGAAGTTCAATCCGATTGGCTGATCCAATCAGCCAATCAGATTGAGCTCGCATTCTATTGGCTGTTCCGATCAGCCAATAGAATGCAAGATCAATCTGATTGGCTGACGTCACTTAAAGGAACCGTCATTCGTCGTTCAGTCGTCGGGGGAAGAAGATGGCTCCGCGTCGGCTCGTCTGAAGATGGCTCCGCTCCGGATGGATGAAGATTGAAGACGCCGCCTGGATGATGACTTCAATCGGATGGAAGACTTCTTCAGCACCCCTTGGATGATGACTTAAATCGGATGGAAGACTTCTTCAGCGCCCCTTGGATAATGACTTCTGCCGCTCCGGATGTCTTCTTCTGTTCCATCGGTGGTCGGCTGGCTGAAGACGGCTAAAGGTAGGATGATCTTCAGGGGGGTAGTGTTAGGTTTATTTAAGGGGGGTTTGGGATAGATTAGGGGTATGTGGGTGGTGGCTTTTAATGTTGGGGGGAGAGGGTTGTATTTTTTTTTACAGGCAAAAGAGCTGAATTCTTTGGGGCATGCCCCGCAAAAGGCCCTTTTAAGGGCTGGTAAGGTAATAGAGCTGTTAACTTTTTAATGTAGAATAGGGTAGGGCATTTTTTTATTTTGGGGGGCTTTGCTATTTTATTAAGGGGCTTAGATTAGGTGTAAGTAGCTTAAAATAGTTGTAATATTTTTTGTAACTTAGTTTTTTTTTTTTGTACTTTAGTTAGTTTATTTAATTGTAGTTATTTGTAGGTAATTAATTTAATTAATTTAATGATAGTGTAGTGTTAGGTTTAATTGTAACTAAGGTTAGGATTTATTTTACAGGTAATTTTGTATTTCTTTTAGCTAGGTAGTTATTAAATAGTTAATAACTATTTAATAACTATTCTAACTAGCTAAAATAAATACAAAGTTACCTGTAAAATAAATATAAATCCTAAAATAGCTACAATGTAATTATTAATTACATTGTAGCTATCTTAGGGTTTATTTTACAGGTAAGTATTTAGTTTTAAATAGGAATAATGTATTTAATGATAGTGTAGTGTTAGGTGTAATTGTAACTTAGGTTAGTTTTTATTTTACAGGTAAATTTCTCTTTATTTTAACTAGGTAGCTATTAAATAGTTATTAACTATTTAATAGCTATTGTACCTAGTTAAAATAAATTGAAATTTACCTGTAAAATAAAAATAAATCCTAAAATAGCTACAATATAATTATTATTTATATTGTAGCTATATTAGGGTTTATTCTAAAGGTAAGTATTTATTTTTAAATAGGATTAATTTAGTTAATAAGAGTTATAATATTTAGATGTATTTAATTAATATTTAAGTTAGGGGGGTGTTAGGGTTAGGGTTAGACTTAGGTTTAGGGGTTAATAATTTTATTATAGTTGCGGCGGAATGGGGGGCAGGATAGGGGTTAATAAATTTATTATAGGTGGCGATGGTGTGGGGGGGCAGATTAGGGGTTAATAAGTTTAATATAGGTGGCTGCAGGGTCCGTGATCAACGGTTTAGGGGTTAATCAGTTTATTAGAGTTGCGGTGGGCTCCGGGAGCGGTGGTTTAGGGGTTAATACATTTATAAGAGTTGCGGCGGGGTCTAGGAGCGGCAGTTTAGGGGTTAATAACTTTATTTAGTTGCGGGGGGCTCCGGGGGCGCCGGTATAGGGGGTAGAACAGTATAGTTAGTGTGGGTGCTTAGTGACAGCTTGTCAATAAAGCTGTAAAAAAGCCGAAGAGCAGCAAGGTCGGATGAGTGATAACTATAACAGTCCGCTGCTCATCGCCCGTACTTGGTGCATGGCTTTTTGACAGATTTATTGATAACTTTGGCGAGATTTTTCAGGTCCGCGGCGGGATGGTAGGCGAGCTTAGGCGGGCGTATTGGGGCCGGCGATGGCAGGTAAGTAGACACGTTGATAACTAGAGGCCATATAATTCTATCAGCAACATCTAGATATTTCATTAGAATGTATAATTTATCTTTTTCTTCAAATCATTTTTAACATTTACATAGGATTTTATTTTATTTTTTAAGTTTTATTTTCATTCTCCACTTCAATTGTTTTTATTGTCTCAAATAAATTTGTTTATTAACATTCACCTAGATTAAAAGTTTTGCGCTATAGAGGGTAGTTAACGAACGGAACAAAAGTTGCGTTATTTCACCCTCCATAGCGCTGCCATTACAAGTTTTTGAAAAGCCGGCTTGTGCGTGCGATATGGTTGCGTTGAGCTCCATACCGCACAAAATACAAGCGCTGCTTTGACGTGCTTGTGCACGCTTTCCTTATAGACATCAATGGGGAGAGAGTGTCAGAAAAAAACCTGCGATCACGGAATTAAAAGCTCCATAACGCAACCCCATTGATGTCTATGGGGAAAAAAAGTTACGTTTAAACCTAACACCCTAACATAAACCCCAAGTCTAAACATCCCTAATCTCCTGCCCCCGACATCACCGACACCTAAATAAAGTTATTAACCCCTAATCTGCAGCTCCCGATATCGCTGCCACTATAATAAAGTTATTAAACCCTATTCCCCCGCACCCCAACATATCCCACACTATAATAAAGATATTAGCCCCTATTCCGCAGCTCCCTGACATCGCCACCACTAAATAAAGCTATTAACCCCTAAACCTCTGGCCTCCCACATCAGTACCACTAAATAAACCTATAAACCACTAAACCGCCAGCCCTCTACATCGCAACAACCTAAATTAAACGATGAACCCCTAAACCTAACCCTAAACCTAACCCCCTCTAACTTTAACATAATTAAAATAGAGCTAAATAAAAGTTATAATTATTAACTAATTAATAACTAAATATAAATAAAAAAAAATAAGAAAACCTACCATTTCAAAAAATAACTAACAAAATTTCCAAAACAATACAAATTATTCCTATTCTAATTACCTGTAATACCCTGGGCATTTCCCTAAAGAAATCAGCTCTTTTTCTAAACAAAAATACAAAGACCCACTAACATTACAAACCCCCACACCCCAAAACCCATAAAATAATAAAAAAAAATATCTAAAAATACCTAATCTACCCATTGCCCTGAAAAGGGCATTTGTATGGGCATTGCCCTTAAAAGGGCATTCATCTCTTTTTCTTGGCCTTAAAAGGGCATTCAGCTCTTTTAAGAGTGCCCATTACCCTTATCTAAAAAAAAACACCCCAAAAAACCTTAAAAATCCTAACACTTACCCCACTTTAGGTACTCACAGTTGCTAAAGTCCCGCTTGAACAATCTTCATCCCGATGGCTACATCTTCATCCAGGCGGCTCCATCTTCATCCATCTCAGGACCGGCATCTTCCTTATCCCTGCAGAGGCGGAGTGGTCGATGCACGGAGGCAGAGGTCCAGGAGAAGGTCCAAGGCAGAGGTCCAGGCGAAGGTCCAAGACGGAAGTCCAAGGCTGATTCAAATCAACCAATAGGAATGAGAGCTGCTTAAATCCTATTGGCTGATTTAAACACCAATGTTAACCCCAGTATAAAAGGGGTACCTTGCATTTGAATCCTCAGTGTGCGGCAGATGAGCGCATGAAGAGGACCTCCATGTCAAATCGATGGACTTCCGCCTGGACCTCCGCCTTGGACCTCTGCCTTGGACCTTTGCCTGGACCTCTGCTTCCGTGTATCGACTTCTCCGCCTCTGAAAGGATGAAGAAGATGCCGGTCCCCCGATGAATGAAGATGGAGCCGCCTGGATGAAGATGGAGCCTCCGGGATAAAGATCGTTCAAGGGGGACTTCAGCAACTGTGAGTACCTAAAGAGGGGTTAGTGTTAGGTTTTTTTAAAGGTTTTTTGGGGTGTTTTTTTTTTTAGATTAGGGTAATGGGCACTCTTAAAATAGCTGAATGCCCTTTTAAGGCCAAGAAAAAGAGCTGAATGCCCTTTTAAGGGCAATGCCCATACAAATGACCTTTTCAGGGCAATGGGTAGATTAGGTTTTTTTAGATAGTTTTTTTATTTTGTGGGTTTGGGGGGCTGGGGGTTTGTAATGTTAGTGGGTCTTTGTATTTTTGCTTAGAAAAATAGTTGATTTCTTTAGGGCAATGCCCTACAAAAGGCCCTTTTAAGGGCTATCGGTAGTTTATTATAGATTAGGTTTCTTTTATTTTGGGGTCATTTTTTTAAAATAGGTATTAGAATAGGAATAATTGTTATTATTTTGGATAATTCGCTTGTTATTTTGTGTAATGTTTTTTTCGTTTTGGGGTGTTTTTTTTTTTTTAGAATAGCCATTTTTTTATTTTTAATGGGCAGCAAAAGAGTTTAATGTCATTTTAAGGGCAATGCCCATACAAATGCCCTTTTCAGGATAAAGTTAGGTTTTACTTTATTTTTATTTTGTGGGTTTGGGGGTGGGGGTTTTATACTGTTAGGGGGTGTATGGGTTTTTTTTGTAGAAAAAAAGCTGATTTCTTTAGGGCAATGCCCTACAAAAGGTCCTTTTAAGGGTCTACAAAAGGCCCTTTTAAGGGCCCTTGGTAGCTTATTATTGATTAGGGTTTTTATTTTGAGGTGTTTTTGTTTTTTTTAAACAGATTATTAGATTAGGAATAATTTTTATTGTTTTTTATCATTTTGTTTTGTAATGATAGTTTTTAATTTCAGTGTTTTTTATTTTTTGTAATGGTAGGTTTTAGTGTAAGGCAGCTTATGTTTTATTTCACAGGTAAGTTTGTATTTATTTTAACTAGGTAGTTAGTAAATAGTTACTAACTATTTACTAACTAGTCTACCTAGTTAAAATAAATACAAACTTACCTGTGAAATAAAAATAAAACCTCAGCTAGCTACAGTATAACTATTAGTTATATTGTAGCTAGCTTAGATTTTATTTCACAGGTAAGTATGTATTTAGTTTTAAATATGTATTATTAAGTTAATAATTGTAACTTTAATTTAGCTCTATTTTAATTATGTTAAAGTTAGGGATGTTATGGTTAGGGTTAGTTTTAGGGATTAATAGTTTAATTTAGGTTGTTGCGATGTGAGGGGCTGGCGGTTTAGGGGTTAATAGGTTTATTTAGTGGTAGTGATGTGGAATGCCAGATGTTTACGGGTTAATAACTTTATTTAGTGGTGGCGATGTCAGGGAGAGGCGGAATAGGGGTTAATATATTTATTATAGTGTGGGCAATGTTGGGGTGTGGGGGAATAGGGGTTAATAACTTTAGTATAGTGGCGACGATGTCGGGGAGTGGCTGAATAGGGGTTAATACATTTTATTAGTGTAGGCGATGTTGGAAGCGGCAGATTAGGGGTTAACTTTAATATAGTATTTGCGATGCGGGAGGGCCTCGGTTTAGGGGTTAATATGTAGTTTATGGGTGTTAAGTGCACTTTGTAACAGTTTAGTTATGAGTTTTATGTAACAGTTTTGTTGCATAAAACTCATAACTACTGCTCTCAGTTGGCGGTAAGGAACTTGTCGTTATAGGGTGTAACCCAAGCTTTTTAGCCTCACCGCAAAACTCGCAATGGCAGCGCTATGGGAATCCCATGAATAAAATTTAATTTTTTTTGAGTGCGGGATTGACGTTGCGTTACAGGCTAGAATGCTTACGGTACAGCTATAGACTCGTAATGGCTGCGTTGCTGTTTTAACGCTGAAATTACCATCCGCCAGATCCTATACGATCAGGCTGATTGACACCCTCTGCTAGCTCGTGCAATGATCAATGCTGACAGCATACGCTGTCGCCATTCAGCGATGTCTGTCGGACATGATACGCTACAGAGTATCATGTCTGACAAACATTGGTAAATCTACCCCATAGACCCTATTGCCCCTGTGAAGTATCTCATCTTGCAATTGTCTCCCTATTTTAATGCTTCTGATTGTCTTTTTTTTTTCTCTTGTCCTTTTTTATAATTTTCATTTGTGCATATGTTAGAGCGGACTGTTTTATAGAGGGTGTTTTATTGTGTTTTCAACTGTTTGTTAGATTTTAAAGGCATTTAATTGATAGAAATATAGAATTTGATGATAAGATACTAAAAAGGCCAATCAAGTCCACCAATATTACATGTTACTGTTTTATTAGGATAATACAAGGGTCCCAAATGGACTTAATTCTGATTGGGATATCAAACTTTATGTAGAATAGTTAGACTAAGGCTATAGTGTGTAATTCACATATATTCACATTTCATAAGAATGCACTATAAATTTTGATATGTACCCTTTCCCACTATATCCATATAATTTTTAGAGAATTTTTAGAGATATTTGGGTAGTTTCAGTGTATTCAATCATTCTATGGACTCTGATAAAATCCCCCTCTCATGATAAATTGATAGCTATGAATATTTCAATTTCTTTTTCATAATGGTGTAATAAATGTATACTGGAACTGTTTTCATATGAATATAGTATATGGTAGTGTTTGGTAAGAAATATTGTGGATTAAATTGATTAGGAAATTGTTGTCAGTAATTATGGTTGAGTCCTATATATTAGTTCAGAATATTGTATTGAAATCAGATTTGATAGTAAATAGGATTTGACAGCTTGAAATGAAAATATTTCAGTCTAACTCACTATAAATATGTAAATATGCTTATCTGTTAGAAATCACACAATATATGTATTAAATAAAGATTGCCCTCCATTTCTCTGATTCACCTGAGCCAATGCTCTGCACCTGTAATGGGAGTGGTTAACACCTTTATTAAGGATGAGTTTTCAGGTGTTGGTATAGGTCACTGATGAAGTGAGAACTATGAAACACGTTTGACCTTGTCACCTTGTTGGCGTGTATGCCTTTTATGTATTTTTCAAATAAAGGAGTTTTATATTTTTAAGCCTTAGCCTGGCGGTACTTTATTTACTTTCACCCTTTTCTATTAACCCTTTTTGAGTGCGAGGATTCCGGTTGTTCTACAGATTTTTCTACTGAGGAGGAACCACTTCCACTTTGGAGGAGGAACCAGCAGCTGCCCTCCAAACAGCCTCAAAATGGGAAAAAAAGACCTTTCCCAAACGGGGACGGAGAGGCAGAGGCAAAACCAAACAAAAAGAGAAACTAGCTGCACTCAAAAAAGGGATATATAATTTGTCTACACATGTCCTAACCAATGATGAGATAAGGATTCTGGGTAGGGGTCTCTCCTATTGCCCCCCTAACACACATAATTTGTTTCATCTCTTTGTAGACCTCAACAAATATACAAGGAAACTGTCACTACAGAGATACTTTGCTCTAAAGTCACTTAGGAAAAACAACATTGAGGGCACACCTATACTGCTTGATAGCCTACCCAATCAGAATATATCTCCTATTGTATATTGTGAACCAGAGCTGCTTGCAGAGGAACTTTTTGACTCTGTCATCCACACCTCACTTACACCAGCATCGACATTCAATCCACCTAAAGAGGATGTTTCATATATAGACCTATTCCAGCAGCTAGTATTGGATGATTGGGAGAAAATTCCCAACCATATCATTGGCAATAAGAAAATATGGCCCAATGAGGAGAGAGCCCTGAGACGCCTGACGGGTGACAACACTATTGTCATCCGCCAGGCCGATAAAGGTGGGGCGATAGTAATTCAGAATTATTCTGATTATATTAAAGAAGCTGAACGCATTATACATGACACAAATTACTATAGGAAACTAAATCAAGACCCTACCCGAATATTTTCTGAAAAACTGGTTAAAATTTTGGAAGACGGTGGTAAAATGGGCATCATAAGCAAGAAAGAAAAGAGATATCTACTCCCTGAACATCCCGGTGTGCCCTATTACTACCACCTTCCAAAATTGCACAAAGACGCTCTCAAACCACCAGGGCGTCCTATTATAGCGGGGATCAATAGTATAACCGATAGGTTAAGTGAATATGTAGACATCTTTTTACAAAGATATGTTCAACATCTCCCCTCTTATATTAAAGACAGCACAGATTTGTTGCAAAAATTGACACAGATACAGTATAAAAATAACTATATATGGCTATCCTGCGATGTGGGAGCATTATATTCAAATATCTCACACGAGTGGGGACTTAGAACTACTTCGATCTTTTTGAATAGGGATATATATATGCCTGATAAACAGAAAGAATATCTGATCTCTCTTATAGAGTTTATCCTCACACATAACTATTTTCAATTTTTGGACCAGTTTTATTTACAGACTAAGGGAACGGCCATGGGCACCAGATTTGCCCCCAGCTTTGCTAACCTCTTCATGGGGATATTCGAAGAAACTTTCATCTATAATACAAAGTGGAGGGGCAATCTGGTGTTCTATGGCCGTTACATAGATGATTTACTGTTTGTGTTTGAGGGATCATGTGAAGAGGCACACATTTTTGTAGACTCCCTTAACAATTACAATATGGGTATAGAATTTACTTCTAATATTCAGACACATACAATTGAATTTTTGGATATAATGTTGACATGGGGGGAAAATGGAAACATCTGTACCTCCACGTATTTCAAGTCAGTAGACTGTAATAATTTCTTGCATTATTCCAGTAACCATTATAACAACTGGAAAATTAATATTCCTTACAGCCAATTTTGCCGCATCAAGCGTAACTGTAGCTCCATCAACAAATATGATGAACAGTCCCTCATACTAAAAGACAGGTTTAGGGAAAAAGGTTACCCTAAGAGTCTAATAGAACATGGCTACAATCGAGCAAGACTATTAGACAGAAATAACCTGCTATCTAGTGGGGGAAAATCAAAAAAGGAGACAGAAAATATAGTTCCTCAGGACCAACCCCTATTTGTCACCCAATATAATTCCAACTTTAGGGCAGTTAATAGGATCATAAAAAAACACTGGTCTATTCTACTTAGGGATCCCATACTAAAGAAAGTGTTGGCCCCTCAACCTAAGGTTGTGTATAGGAGGGCGCCAACGTTGAAACAAAAGTTGGCACCCAGTAAGGTGGTTATGACTAAAAAATACACCAAATATAATAAAAATGGGTCCAGGAATTCTGATCATAGGATAGGAAGGAATGATAATAACATTGGGACATATAGATGTGGACATAGACGGTGCCACATGTGCAAATTTATTACACATGGAAAAAAATCCATAGTATCACATACAACAGGAGAAGAACACCAGATTACTGAACATCTTACATGTAATTCTGGTTATGTCATTTACGCACTTACATGTGCATGTGGGGTCCAGTATATTGGACGCACCTCCAGGAAGGTGAGACTGAGATGGGGGGAACATAAAAGGAATATAACCAAAAACTCGACTAAACATAGTGTCTCCAGACATAAGTGCACTAAAACTATACAAGGTGGATGCCAATTCAGTATCACACCTTTAGAAAGCATCCCAACTAGTCATCACTACAACAGATTCACCCATCTGAGACAAAGGGAAACGTACTGGATATTTAAATTTCAAACACTGTTTCCTACAGGGCTTAATGAAGTCATTGACTCCATAGCATTTGTTTAGTTGCACTTTATGTTTTATGTGTATTTTTATTCCACTTCCTATCTGTTTCATTGGGGACTCCAGTATATGGCCATTACAAGGTTGAATTGTAACTCTTTTTCCTAGTTGTCCTTAGAAGGGTATAGCCCACCTTCACGTAGTCATCTTAGTTTATCCCCTTTAATATATCTTTTAATATTCCTACACCGCGTACTAGTATCAATATCACTTGTTAATTTTTTGTTTCACTATTAGTTTTGACACATACCAATACTCCAGATAAGTGAGTTATTGTTATTATAATTTTAGACATACACTAATATTCCAGAAAAGGGAGTCACTGTGTAGTAATGCCATGCATCCTTACATCCCCCACATAGTGGGTCATATTGTCCCTATATATAGGGAACATATTATTCACTAGCGTCTTTTCACTGACTTTATTATAATTATTACATAATCTGCACTTCCTCACACATCCCTGTGTATTTCTCTTCATTGTATTGGAAATTGGGCTTTAGACTTACACTATGATCCCTGTATTACTTTACTTATTATTAATACATTTTTTTTTTTCTCATCACCCTTTATTTCACTATATTATATATGTCCTTATAGCACCATCAGTGTTTATATATATATATATTCACTGTCATATATAAATACACCTAATACAACTGATATTTGTTAACATGGTAAATCCTTCGTTTATTAAGGAATCAGTATTTCACATTATGCCATTGCTTACATTGGTGCTTCACTATGTAATCTGCTCTCATGATTACAATAACATCATTTTGCGGAGTAACTGCATCTAGAGCAATCGGGTTTAGTAATGGCACATTCCTTGTTTTGTCTCCCCCCACGGACCAATAATAGCAACCCGTCCAACAATAACATAGGCTTGACCAATGGGAGGCTCTGTTTACTGTTGGCCGCCACCAATCAATATGCCTTTTTAAGTCTCAATGACAGCCTGTAATATCAGTAGCAGAGGCGCGGGCCCCCCCCATGTGATTACAGGCAGGACCAATGGGAAGCTTTGTTTACTATTGTCCGTGATCAAGTATCATACACCTCCAAACTACAGTGTATGTCGATCACGGTACATAGTGCTGCGCTTTGGTAATGAAGGCGCGCCACCAGTCAGTACTTTTATTGAATGTGTACACTCCGAGTGATAGTGCAGTGAGAATGACAGCAGGAGATTTAGCGCGAAAATCCCATTTTGATTGACAGCCATATAGACGTATTAGCGAGTACACTTTGTGAGCTATCCACTACAGAATGATTGATGGCTTAGTTACCCAATGAGAGTATAGGAATTACGAATACCTTAGATTGCTAAATGACCATTATAAAAATGTTAGGTCCCTGCAAAATATTAATACATAAAAACACCAATCTAGAAACATTTAGTTTATTTATTTATTTGGGAGATTACTAGAGCATACATAGAAAATTTATGTATTATATTGTAACAGGGGCGGCGTCATTGCTAATGATGGCCCCTGATTGGTTTGAAATTTGACAATTGTTGGGGGTGGGTTGTGGGTGTATTCCCAGTAGCATAGCCCTATATAAGGAGGTTAAGAACTGTGTAAAAACATGCCTGAGGAAACAGTATATCTGAGAAACGCGTCGCATGTATTCCTTATGTATAATATACTTTTTTAACACTGAGATGAGTGGTACTACTTTTTATATTTTTTAATAAATTTACTTTTTTACCAAATCCACTCCTAGTGTTATGTATGGTACTTCCTTTTGCTATGCTACTTTAGAGTACTAATACTCTGACACCCACCCTTCCGTTATTCTACTTTGGAACAGCGAGCTGGATTGCTGTGAAATCTAGCCTGTCTCTATGGGCATAATTGATTGCCTTCACCACATGTGAGTATCCTGTGTATATTGGGGTATTGTGGTGTTCTCAATCACCATTGATCTGCACCATTGGCGCCTCTATACTTTGTTTTACATCTAAAGAGGTGAAGTTCCCTGTATACATCCTATTTGCACCAGTCGGACCGGAACCTTTGTCTTGATCACAGCTCCCGTGGGGAGCGCTGAGGAGGTGAGACAAAGTATTGCTGCAGCGGCAGCGACAGTGAAGACACAGCACGGTGAACGAGAGAGAAAGAGAGAGGTGAATGGAATTTTTCTACACACTGAGCACCTACAAACGGAATGTGGCACTGTTTTATTAGGATAGCCTTATGCATGTTCCAGACATTTTTTAATTATTTTACAGTCTTTGGGCCAGATTACAATTGAGGCTCTGATAAACGCTCCCGCTCGAGTGTTAACTGTGCTAGAAGTAAGCTTTTTGCGTGCGACTGGTTGCACTCGTATTATAAGTTGAAAGTAAACTTTTCGCTCACGCGCTTACCCAACGAGCGCAAAAAGCAGAACTTAGAATATCACGTGCACATTCACGTATTCCTCCACAGAAGTCAATGGAGTAAAAAGGGGGAAAAAATCCAACTCTCGCTCAAACCTGATCACATATTTTCATGTTCGCTAACCTGACATGAAAATATGAATATTTCACATTTCAATATTCTTTACATAGAAGAATATTTTCTATTTATTCATAAATAAATATTTCTACATATATTATTATTATTATTATTATTATATATTTATAAAGCACCAACAGATTCCGAAGTGCTGGGTACAAGGATAAAAGTTCAATGGAGAAACAATACAATAAAAGACCAAATTTTACAGACAAATACAGGGGAAATTGAGGGCCCTATTCCTGTGGGAACTTACAATCTAGATGGGTAGGAGGATGGGAAACAGGAGGTGGGGACTGCAAAGGTGAAAATGATTTTAGTGAGGAGATAGATGAGGGCAACTGTTAGGTAAGTGAAGTTCATTTGTTAATGAGTCGGGTGATAAGCTTCCCTGAACAAAAAGGTCTTTAGGGAATGTTTGAAGGAGGAGAGGTTAGGGGAGAGTCTTACAGCTCGATCAAGTGCATACCAGTGGGTTGGTGCCACACGAGAGAAGTCCTGTAGTCTAGCATGATAGGAGGTGATGGTAGAGGACGCAAGGGCAGGTCATTGTTGGATCTTAGGGGGCGGGCTGGAGTATATTTGTTGATGAGTGAGGACTGGTAGGGTGGGGCAGCATTGGTGAGGGCTTTGTAGGTCAGGGTGAGAATTTTTTTCTTTTTAAAGTAGTTTTTTATTGAGGTAAAATGGCAAACAAACACAAAATTTCAGAAAAAAAAACATCATGGCAACATGCCCATTTGTCATACATCAGGATTTACATAGTTAATTAAACAAGCATGTCTTCACAACTGTAGGATCAAAGCATATCCTAACCCAAAGGTACATTTTCCAGCCATGGATATTACCTCATTTTATAAAAGTACATGTACAAAAGGACATATAACACAAAACAAACACCCAACTTGATATAAGCCTAAATGCGATAACCCATTCGTAACCTATGCAGGCTTGTACGTGTCCTTGATATCTTCAGCAGAACAGATATTACATACAATTTCAGTAATAAAACATTTCAACAAGAATATTAAGACTATAGGTGCTATAAATTTTGTCATACACTCCCCCTAAAATATGCCAAAGTATGAATGAGACAAACCTCAGTTGAGAGTTAACGGCCACTTTCGGGCCATACATCTGAAAAATAAGTACTGTGGAAAACGTAGGGGGTAAAGTTACAGGGGCCCTCTAGGACCCAGCCTATTAGTGAATTCTATATAAACATTACTGTCGGTGATATAGGCCACCATTTAACTCAGCACATGTGTAGGACACACAAGGGGTAGTTGAGACTGGAAAGATTAAAGGTTTCATTCAAGCCTTTATATAGAACTATGTGTATACCTAAGACCAGCATTATGGGTGCTATACATTATAGGGGCAGGATCTCCATATCTGTAAAGACAAATGTGCTTGTATAAAGAAACATGCAGGAACTAGCCATTACACATCCAGCACAGCAAATACTAAATGCCATAGAAGTAGGTAGAGCACCAATATATATCTGAATCCCACACTACTGCTCTACTTAACTCTAATATCCCACCACTTACTGCACATAAATCAAAGTACTAGTACTACAGCAAGTACTAGTTATACAGCAATAGGTAGGCTAACATGATATCATAATATACAGTGTGGGATAATAACATTAAGGCCAACATAATAACTGCACATTGTGAGAGATGAGTTGCAGGACATATCATGTCGTTATTTACATGCTCTATACTTAGATTAGTCCCAGAATTTCCCCCCGAGTTGGACAGTAACACCTATGAGCAAGTAAAAAAAAAAAAAAGCAGAATGTACAGTATATGTTAAAAGTAGCTGCACGGAGCACATTAGACCGCAAGGTCTTCATTAGTCCCCGAAGAAGAGACACCGTGGCCTCAAAGCTGTAGCTCCCATCCAGGGCCAAACTAAGTGCCTAAAGCTCACCAGCTGTCCCTCTATGTTGGCAAGGGCTATGTATATTTACCCAATGCCGGTCCGGGAGGCACTATTCCCTGACACATTACAGTTGTGTGCTGTTATCCAGGGGGCTGCTCCTTCACACAGCAACTGGGCTACGGGCACATAATCCTGCCACCATCTGCTTCCAACTGTAGAAGTCCCGCATCAGACAAGCAGGGGCGCTTCCACCCCCTCCGGAGGACCACCACACAACGCAAGTTCTCCCTCGACCCACCATCGGGCACCATGGCAGAACACCCTGCAACTGCCTCCCCACGGGCCTCCTCTCGGGCATCGACAAGGTTTGAGACCCTCCCCAGGGGGCCAGCCGCATCCCCCAGAGCCGGGGCCAAGACATAAGGTAAGGATCCCACGCGGGCCATCGATCCTGAATATCGCAGGGCTCCCTCTGTAGTGTGTTGGGCCACAGCAGACCGTAGACTCTCTCCGTGCTTGTTAGGGTCTATCGCTGACACCACTTCCGGCTTAACCGTTACTGTCTCAGCGTGTACATGCTCCATGAGGGCCACAAAGCGGTCCAATCTGCTGCAGAACTTATGCTCAAAATCAAGGAGCAAATCTCTTATAACAATAAAAACGTCTCCCATACTGCAGGTCCTATATCAGTTTATAGTGTATGCAGAGGTACCCTTTTTACTCTGCTTACCCCGGTTCCCTGGGGGGGGGTGCTGAGCTCTCTTCCTTTGTAGGCCGCCAAGAGATCCCCGCAGTCCGGCCTGGGAAGCCTCTTCTACTCTCAATTTGAATATAGTCCAATCCAGCAAAGTTTCATACACTCCACAAGGGTCAATTTATTTCTGGATGGGCATGTAAAATCATAGTTACAAGGCGGATTGCAATCTTTCCAGAGAGAGCTCCCAGTTTAGCAGCCATCTTGGGCCATAGCCCGGACACGCCCCCCCAGGGTGAGAATTTTGATTTTATTTCTGCTGTGAATTTGGAGCCAGTGAAGGGAATCACAGAGAGGTGCAGCAGAAACGGAGTGTTGAGAGAGGTGGATTAGCCTGGCAGATGAATTTAGGATAGATTGAAGGGGAGAGAGAGGCGCAAGAGAGGGAGGTCAGTTAGTAAGTTATAACAGTAGTCAAGTCGGAAAATTACAAAGGGGGTGGATCTGTACCGCCATCTAAAAGTAGTAGTTATGAGTTTTACGCTACAAATCTGTAACATAAAACTCGTAACTAAACTGCTACAAAGTACACTAAACACCCATAAACTACCTATTAACCCCTAAACCGAGGCCCTCCTGCATCGCAGACACTATATTAAAAACGTATTAACAGTTAATCTGCCGCTCCCGACATCGCTGCCGCTAAAAAAAAATATTAAACCCTATTCCGCTGCTCCCCAACATTGTCACCACTATAATAAACGTATTAACCCCTAAACCGCTGCCCTCCCGCATCGCAAACACTATTTAAATATTATCAACCCCAAATCTTCCGTCCGCCCACATCGCCCCCACTATACTAAAGTTATAAAGCCCTACACCGCTGCCACTATAATAAACCAATTAACCCCTAAACTGCAAGTCCCCCACAATGAAATATACTAAAGTAAACTAGTAACCCCTAAACCAAAAGCCCCCCACATTGCAATAAACTAAATTAAAGTAGTAACCCCTAAACCTAAAGCCCCCCTAACTTTATATTAAAATTACAATTTCCCTAACTTAAATTAAATTAAAACTTACCTGTCAAATTAAAAAAAATAAGTTTAAACAAACAATTAAACTAATATAACTGTTAAGCTATAATTAAACTAGCTACCAATTAAATTAAACTGCACATTAAAAAAATCCTAACACTACTCTAAAATTTCAAACAATCTAAATACAAAAAATAGAAAAGACTAAACTAAGTGCGAAAAATAACAAACAAAATGATCAAAAATAAAAAAGAATTACTGTCACGCCGCGCCGCTCTAGCCGTTGCTAAGGGTGCGGCGTCTCCTTCCCTGCTCATTGCCACGGCAGTGTCGGCTCAGATGTGTGCGGCGATGACGTCATCGCCGCATGCTCCTGATGCCGGTCAGACCTCAGTGGCGCGAATCCTGCGCCTATTTAAACTTTCCACAAATGATCTGTCACTGCCCAAGTATAGATGTTACTTTGTATACTCCTGGGTGTGACAGATCGTTCTTTCTAAGTGCCTTAATACCGTTACTGAACCTGCCTGCCTGACTACTCTCCTGCCTTAACCCTTAAACTGCTGGATCGATTAATGTTGCTGAACCTGCCTGTCTGACTACTCTACCTGTCTTAACCCTTAACTACTAGATTGATTACTATTGCTGAACCTGCCTGTCTGACTACTCTACCTGCCTTAACCCTTAACTACTGGATTGATTACTATTGCTGAACCTGCCTGTCTGACTACTCTACCTGCCTTAACCCTCAATCTGCTGGACTGCTTTACTGTTGCCAAACCCTGCCTGCCTGACCATTCTAGTGGTTTATCCTTGGACTGCTTTGCTGTTGCCAAACCCTGCCTGCCTGACCATTCTAGTGGTTCATCCTTGGAATGCTGTGCTGTTGCCCCTGGGAACTGTCCTGCCTGTGGTGAGTGCCGTCTTCCTCATCTCACTAACTTTCTCTGCTCTGGGATATTCCCTATCATTCCGGCTCGAAGCCGGGGTTCCGGTTCCTGTGGGTGGAGCTAGTGCCCCACGAGGAACAAGCTGAGCGCGGACACTGAGAGCTCGAGTCAAAACAACCCCTGCTATATGCCCGCTGCTGAAGGCCACATTCCTTCCTAGGGCACTCGCACCTATTCCAAGGAGTTGGGCTGGGAGAGGTGGAACAAGCCTGGTGGCTCGGTCGCTGGAGTCAGACCTATGACACACGTGATACGAAGCACGCAGCCTACCTAGAAGCCCACTACCGCAGTTCCTCACCTAGCAGGTTCTCCAACAACGGGGGTCAGTGCCGGATGACGTTAACCAAGTGTCACCGTGTGAGCGCTTGAGGGCATACCTGTCAAGAAGGACCCCATGAGGTCTATAGGCGGAAGCTGAGTAAGAGATCTGGATTCCCCTTTACAAGAAGTCTATGAGAAGTAATGAAAAAACTCTGTTGCAAGAGCTTTACTGTAAAAGCGTGATGCAAAAATCTATTTACATAGATCTTATTAGAAGTACCCGGAGATAATCTGGAGATCAGCAATAGAGCCACTACAACAGAGTACGACAGCAGGGGGCAAGAATACCTGCAGGCCGTTGGTACATTTGTGTTTGTAATCTCTATTACTACGTTTGGGATCACACTGTTACTTGGTTGAACACACTATCTGGAGGAGACGAATACACTACTGATAGTGAGGAGCTGCAATAAGAGGGAGACCGTTCAAAAGCGCAAATACTCTCTAAATATTCTAAAGCATAAAAATGTGCTATAGTGATCTGTTTCTCTTTTTTGCTGGTTCCTTTTTTTCCCCTTCGTATTACACCTTTAGTATATTTGTTTAAAAACTGCCAAAATAACTTATTTCCCCCTATGCCATAAAGGGGAAGTTGGACTTGAGGCCGACATGCCACTGGCATTATCACATTTTTTCTCCTTACTTGGATGCATGGGTATTTTTACAAATATACGGATACATGTTATAAGATCGCTGTGGTTAATCCTAGTCCATATAGACTTTAATAGTTGATGGACAATGTAATATACCTGAGACTATATTGTTTTTCCTCTTTTTTGGCATAGCTTATTGGCGGGAAGCCTATGCTAAGTGTATCTTCATGTATGCATACAAAAGATCTGTGATATTATAATGTTTGTAAGCATAAAGGAATTTTGCTGTTAATTTACCCTAAAGGAATATATTATATTTATATATACTATACTTGCATAAGATATGCACTAAGGCAGCAGTGGTGATCTATAAAGTTAGAATAAGTTAATTGCTCTCTTTATATTTCTATATCTCTATATTCGAATAGTCTGTAATAAGATTGTATAGCTATTCAGAGATTGTTTTGATGTGCCTCCGTACAATGTGACAAATGGTATGTTAATATATCCTTGTTTTATTCATAATATCCTATTTTATTGTTCCTAATAATGTTCCAGAAGTAACCTCTATCTTGTAACATAACCAACCACTAAGAATGTGAGATTTGTACTAACAAGAGACATGGTCGGTTAGAAGTCTTCACTAGTTTTGGATTTGGGTGTTCACATTAAGCTGTGAAAGTATAATAAAAGAATAAAATTAAAACATACACAATATAAACTGAGCACAGGCGGAATTAGCTCTATAGGCTCACAACACAATTATACACATTAGATGAAGTAGGAGCTCAAGGGGTCAATCCCGCCCCCCTACATATAGCTCTCTATGTAGATTTTCCTTTCAATATTGAGACACTTGTATTTAGATTAACATATTAAAAAAAAATAATATATATATATATATATACACTTATGATAGTTGCACATGGATAAATATTTCACAAACACTAAAGTTAACTCTCCGGCCATGCCAGCTAAACAAAAAGATAAAAAATGTGGACTTCTGATGCACACAGACAATCCAAATGAGTCAACACTACATAAAATTGATATTCAACCATTGGTAACCCAGATGTCTGATATTTTTCTACCACAATTTGAGCTTTTAAAAACCCAAATGACAAGTTTAATGATAGAATTAAGACAATTTTCGAATCGACTTACAGAAGTCGAAAATAGAGTATCATGTAATAATACAAAATATAACAAAATATAGATGATAATAGTAAAACACTAAAATTGCTGCAAGATAAAGTCCACAAATTAGAAGATCGCTCGCGACGAAATAACCTAAAAATGATAGGCCTCCCAGATAACGAAGATTATGCAGATCTAATCGCTTTTTCTAGCTCAATACTCCCCCTGGCTGTTGGTATTATACAGAAAGACCTGCCAATAGTAGTTGAAAGGGCTCACAGGTTGGGCCCAATTAGGGATAAACTCAAGAGATAAGAACTATAATAGACCAGTAATGATTAAATACTTAAATTACCAAGACAAAATGAATATTTTAAGATTATATAGAAAGATGGAGAATCTGTTTATAGGTCAATCTAAGATATTAATCTTCCAAGACTACTTACTTCACTTAAAAGGAAAGAGTTATCTCCTTATTGCACCAAACTGATCAAAGCAGGCTTTAAGGAATAAGGATAGGCTTATTTATCCTGCCAAGGTGATAGTTGAGGAACAAGATGGCAATATTACTTTAAATAATGAGTTAGCAGCTAGGGAATTTTGCAAAAGTAAGAAAGTACTCTGATAGGAACTTAGGAAATTATAAACTATGCTCCAGTATCTGGAGTGTCATGAGTTTTTGTATTTTAACTTATGTTCTTTTGTTTTTAGGTAAATGTAAAAATCTTAGTTATGCAGAAAAAACAAAAGCTAAAATGTTTTAATAACTGGATTTCGCAATATTTTAAGATTAAAACTGAAAATCATTTGGTTGATGTCCCCTTTATAATTGTTGTTGTTAGACTATTACCAGACACAATGAGAGAAATTGTTGCTATCTCCTCCCTTTCTTTTTTTCTCCCCTCCTTACGCACCCACTGACTACCTTACCTCCGCTGAAATACTTGCTATGCTTATGGTCCTTTAAAATTGATCTCACCTCATCAGCGCTGCTTACATTAGCAGTAAGCAGGTAAAATGTGCTCGTGCACGATTTCCCCATAGGGATCAATGGGGTAGAGCCGGCTGAAAAAAACCCGAGTCAAAACACCCCTAATCTTACACTTATTAACCCCTAATCTGCCGCCCCCGACATCGCCAACAACTATATTATACTTATTAACCCCTAATCTGCCATTCCAGACACCGCCGCCACCTCCATTATACTTATGAACCCCTAATCTGACGCCCCCAACATCGCCGAACCCTACATTATATTTATTAACCCCTAATCTGCCATCCCCCAATGTCGCCGCAACCTACCTACACTTATTAACCCCTAATCTGCCACCCCCAAAGTCGCCATCACTATATTAAAGTTATTAACCCCTACATCTAAGTCTAACCCTAACACCCCCCTAATTTAAATATAATTTAAATAAATCTAAATAAAATAACTATCATTAACTAAATTATTCCTATTTAATACTTACCTATAAAATAAACCCTAAGATAGCTACAATATAACTAATAGTTACATTGTAGCTAGCTTAGGATTTATGTTTATTTTACAGGCAACTTTGTATTTATTTTAACTAGGTACAATAGTTATTAAATAGTTATTAACTATTTAATAGCTACCTAGTTAAAATAAAGACAAATATACCTGTAAAATAAATACTAACCTAAGTTACAATTACACCTAACACTACACTATAATTAAATACAATTGAAAAAAATTATCTAAAGTATGAAACCCCCCCCCCACTAAAGTACAGAAAATAATAAAATAATTACAAGTTTTTTAAACTAATTACACCTATTCTAATCCCCCTAATAAAATAAAAAAGCCCCCCAAAATAATAATAATACTAAATTACAAATAACCCTTAAAAGGGCCTTTTGCAGGGCATTGCCCCAAAGTAATTAGCTCTATTACCTGTAAAAAAATACAATACCCCCCCAACATTAAAACCCACCACCCACACACCCAACCCTACTCTAAAACCCACCCAATCCCCCCTTAATAAAACCTAACACTAACCCCTTGAAGATCACCCTACCTTGAGAAGTCTTCACCCAGCCGGGCCGAAGTCCTCAACGAAGCCGGGCGAAGTGGTCCTCCAGACTGGCAGAATTCTTCATCGAAGCCGGCCAGAAGAGGTCCTCCAGACAGGCAGAAGTCTTCATCCAGGCAGCATCTTCTATATTCATCCATCCGGCACGGAGCGGGTCCATCTTCAAGACATCCGACGCGGAGCATCCTCTTCAAA
The DNA here is from genome assembly GCF_027579735.1 of Bombina bombina. Lineage (NCBI taxonomy): Eukaryota > Metazoa > Chordata > Amphibia > Anura > Bombinatoridae > Bombina > Bombina bombina. The sequence continues at coordinate 798,845,129 of NC_069501.1, read as the reverse complement.
CGAAGTCCAACTGAAGAATGAAGGTTCCTTTAAATGAGTAGAATTCTATCAGCCAATCGGAATTAAGGTAGAAAAAATCCTATTGGCTGATCCACCTTAATTAAGGTGATGCTGATTTTTTTCTACCAGTAATAAAGGTGATGCTGGTTATATCTATTCTTGTCCCCCAATTGCTATATATTATGAATAATCTACCGCTGTTTATCTAGGATAAAGACATTAAAACCTTTAATCGGGCTTGTGCTGAATTTTTCTGGAAAAAGAATAGACATATGCTATCTACAATAAAACTTTCTCAGCTTAAGGAATTTAGAGGCCTCGCATTCACTGATATTAAGGCATATAATATTGCTATAGTTGCACGGCATGGAGTGGATTGGCTACTCTCTTCTAATTACCTAACTAATATAAAAATGGAGGAAAATCTTATACAGCCGTTATCCCTTAAAGCGATCCTACATTGTCCATATGCACAACTCCCTGGAAACATTAAAACAGCATTTAGTATTTATAATGTGGTCAAAGCATGGCAGCAACTATGCTCACGCTTGAAGATTAATTTCCACATATCAGCCTTCCTACCAGTTAGATGCCACCCGGAATTTCAACAAAGGTTCCAGTATGAGATATTTAATAGGTGGGTTGATAAAGGCATATCAATGATAGTACAATTCCTTGACGAGGGGCCCAGTATCCGAACGTTTGAGAGTATTGCTATTGGATAGAAACTGTCTAATAAGTGTTTTTATGCATATCTTCAATTATGTCATTTCATAAATAAAAAACTGCAAATGGGAACCTGGTCAGATTACTTCGAAACAATCAGTGATTTTATTAACCTATATAGGCAAGGGAACCACTCAATATCATTATTATATAAGATTCTATTGGCAAAACAGGGACAGCTAAATTTAGAGCAGTTTGTATTCCATTGGATTAAGTATTTTGAAGAAATTAACAAAGATACTATTAAAAAGGGTATTAAGTGGGGGGCGGAGCTAGCCACGGAGCTGAGTAGCAGCACATCTAGAGAGCTCTGCCGTGAAAAGTTTAATATTTAGCTATTTGGGATCAAAAACACCCGTAAATTTTACCTAATACTACTGCAAAAGGTAACCTGTTGCTTAAAGACCAAACTGATCCAAAGATTATACCCATTTATTTGAAGCAACCTGAAAAGATTGAGAGTATTGATCTCACACCAGATTTCCAGCGCCCGCAATCTAGAAGCTGCGTCTCAACCTAGCCTGCCTGCAGCATACGACTCCGGAGGGTCGGGGCTCCGCTCCGGAGAAGTTGCTGAAGTGGACACGCTCTCTCTTTACCTCCGGTGACCTACAGGAGATTGCTCCGACACTTACCCCACCAAACCACAAACCGCAACTGCGGCAACCTCGGACACTTGGAGATCGGCCGGAGCGGCTGCAACGACACCGGAGGTACTTTACCGGGGCTGAGAGGCCCCCCTGGATGATCACCCATTTGGGAATATCTGCTCTACCAGATCTGAAGAGACTGTAGTTTTGGCGCGAGCGGCCGCCATATTGGACAACGTGATCGCAACATAAGGATCTGGGTGAGTTGCAGCACAATCACACTATACAGTCACAAACACTTACCAGCCGCAGGCCTGCACTTGGAACACCCGTTCTCAGTGCACTTAAGGGGCTATCCGGAAAAAGAGACTGTCAAGCTCAGCAACCAGCCCGAGAACCTATAACTGAGTGGAGAGACTTTAAGAACAATATGCTAACCTCCACAGAAAGAGCCTAAATCGCTTTATCGCTACGGACACGCTATTCAGTTTTCTCCTACTGCATGACAGGCCTACAAACTATAGGAGATACTTGAGACATTGGTAAATCTTTAACACCAGCACAGCAAGCATTGTTTATACTTGTTACAACCTCCCTAGCCCATGAAAGAGAATCAGTTAATGGGATATTAAAGATACTCTGGAAGTGTAAACTTAGCTGGATACCTACTACTCACACAGCCCAAAAGTAGGCCCTGTAGACTGCTTTATTTCTTACTGGGAACCTCTACACAAGCTATTTGAGCCAGAGACTGACCCCACCATTTGGTGATGCGTCCGCATTACAATCTGAGCAGCTTAACCGGTTATAGGCCAGCAATTACAAGCATTACCCCCCTCCCTGCCATTTCCCACCAGATACTACTGGTGGGTCATATCCTCACCCCCTTTACCCACTTCGTCAATAGGAGACACATACCCAGGGGAGAGGGGTTCATTCTCACGACTGCAACCATCACCATATCTCCCGTTTTGGAAAATAGAGGCTGAACATATATAAAGAATACACTTCAAGGAGAAGGTCCCGCTTTTCATTCTCTCACTGTTGCAGATATACATATCCAAGTAAATCAAGGCACCAGATATAAAGACTCCCAGATTAGGCTGCCCTCACCAGAGCGCCCTCTTCACCTGGAGGGAATAGACCATAGCAACATGTAATTGAACACTAATTGTTCGTGGCCCCGCCGGCTAATGGGTTCCTAATAGCATATGTAAAATAAATAAGCAAGCTCTCAACATTAACATACATATATCACTTGATAGTCTCGCATCCCGTAAATACAAGATGTTGCAGGCCCAGAAAAGGAAGCAGAAGCCCCATGCTATGCCAAAAAGAACTGTGGTGGATCATTTTCAGCACCGCTCTAACATGGCCCAGGCGAGATCAGAAGATGAATACTCAGATACGGGGAGTGCCTCAGACACCCAGACCAGTTCAATCTTAAAGCAAAAGGCCTCACAGGCCCTGGAGATATCTAATAGTACTAACAACAATATGATAGAAACCATCCAATCCCTGCTAACCTCACATCACGATTCCTTGACTAAGAGATTTGATAGATCGCATGCCGAGAGATATCGGTCTCATAGGAGAGAGAACTGATGCGCTGGAGCGCAAACAAGAAGACTTGGCAATAGATCACACCAACCTTCTTAGCTACTCCCAATCCCTGGCCATTCAGATCACTGATTTGGAATTGAAGCTGGCGGTTCTAGAAGACAGGTCGCGTCGCAACAATATACGCATCAAAGGCGTGCCGGAATCAGTTCTACCACAGGACCTTGAGAAATATCTACATGGTCTATTTGAAGCTGTATTGGGGTCAGCGACAGGTGATGAGAATCTCATAGACAGAGTACACAGAGCCCTCAGGGCACGAACAGCGGATGGTGGACAACCAAGAGATGTGATAGCGAGGCTTCACTACTATACCTACAGAGAAAAAATCATTAGAGCCTTAGCCAGAGACAAGCAATTGCCTGAAGGGTATGCAGGTCTGCAAATCTACCCGGATCTTTCTACTCACACGCTCCAGATCCACAAACATTTCCAGCCCTATACTAAAATACTGAGAGAGAGAGATCTGAAGTACAGGTGGGGGTTCCCAGTAAGGCTGTTTATCACCAAGGACAGTCACCAATATATGGCCTCTACCCCTCAACAGGCACGTGAGTTGCTGCAAAAGTGGAACTTGCTCCCTCCAGATGGAGGAGATCGCTCTCCCGACACAGCAATAGGCAATGGACTGAGGGCGTCAGCCCCACCATGGAAACCGCTACCACAAAGATCCTCTGGTACTCCTGGAACATCCAACGAAGCCTTTAAGAAGCACAGAGATTCTACTGATTCACAACGAGATGCAGACAAGTAGAGAGCCTGTCTGCTTTTCTTTTTGTTCTACTTGTTTTACTTAATTTGTTCATTCTATCTGCTGGACCCTCTGAAAGACGAAGATGACTCACCATAGGAGGGAGTGCTCTACAATGTTTAAGGACTGCTACCCTGCCTAAGCAGGATGAAGATGGGTGAGACCTAAGCAATCATATATTGTAGCTTATTTGTTTACCCAAGTAATGGACACTTACCATAATCCTTAAATATGCCTGTTTCTTTACTTATGCCCACATGTAAATTGTTGTTTTGTTATATTGAGTTATTGATCACATATTTATTGTTAGTCTATTACACAGACATATACTTATTCAATTGAACACCTATAAGCTTATTTATACTGTCCCCTTCAGCACTTAGTAGCAGGAGACACAGGGAGGAGACTGAATCTGTATCTGAGCGCCCATAACTAGTACGTGGCCCCCATCATGCTAGGACCTTCTCCATGAGTCTGACATACACTCTACCCATATCATATCTTAATGCCTCCTGCTAAGCCCTGTCCTATATTGGGAGTATAGAGGCATCTAATCTAACTTAAGCACGACTACCTCACAAAACGACTAACCTGCCCTTGCCGATACTTTAGCTGTAAGTCTCTAACTCCTATGGCAAGTCAACCCACAGTTAGTACCCTAAAGATTAGGGATAATTCCATGCCCTCTAGTGCTCCATCCTCTTTAGACACAAGCCACTAACCTAAGCAATGCCTTTATTGTTTAAATTATTAGCACACGTAGAACAGATCAAAAGAGGACACCTAATTATTGGGGGGGATTTCAACATGGTCTGGGACCCAGCCAAAGACAAGCAATCCACCATTACGACACACTCTGACAGAAACGTCTCATCTACCTCCAACGCTTTCCGGAAACTCATATACCAACACAACCTCTATGACGCTTGGAGATGCTTAGCACCTTCAGAGAAAGACTTTACACACTACTCAAAAGCCCACAATTCATATTCCAGGATCGATCATATATTCTGTGATTCGTGGTCTCTAGACCAACTTACTAACCCTTCCATCAGACCGTGTACATGGTCAGACCATGACATGGTCTGCTTAGATTTCACTCAGCTACAAGCCCTGATTAATAGGCCGCCATGGCGACTTTCTGAGCAATGGCTCTCTGATATAGAGCTTCCGGCGCTCCAAGAGGTTGTGAAGGAGTTCCTGTCACATAATGACACAGGAACCACCAACATTGACATGGTCTGGGCCACTCTTAAAGCATACCTACGGGGTCATTTTATTAAAAAAATGGCCCGACTGCGCAAAGAGCATAGCCAGCCCTTAGCTAAGTTATATGGAGATCTTCGTGCCCTTGAACAGACAAACAAAACGATCCCTAGTGTTCAAGTAGCCAATCAAATTGGACTTATCAGAGAAAAAATCTCCAAGAGAGATCTGTCCCGGGTCCAGGAGAATCTACATAAGCTCAAACAATTGTATTACCACAAAGGCAATAGGGCAGACAAGCTTCTAGCTAACAAATTACGCATGCGCACACTACAGAAAAGGATACCCCACATAGCGATGTGCAGTGGTGTGGTACACTCTCCTAAAGAAATAGGCACTGCGTTTGCTAGTTACTATTCTTCACTATACAATCTTGAGCAATCTGAAGCAACTGGCAGCTCTGACCATGGCGACATTCTCAAATTCTTAGAAACACTACCTGTGCCCACTCTAACTGAGGAATCTAAAGCCGAATTACAGCGACAGTTCACATTAGAAGAGGTCAAAGCAGCCATAGAGGACCTTGCACCCCATAAGGCCCCTGGGCCAGATGGGTTCACGGCAATGTTCTATCGAACACTTAGCCCGATCATAACCCCGATACTGCTCCGACTCTTCCAAAAAGTAGCAACTAAAGGCGCCTTCCGGGCAGAATTCCTAGAAGCCAACATTACCACAATTCACAAGGAAGGTAAAGACCCATTACTGTGCTCTAGCTACAGGCCCATCTCACTCATCAACGTAGATGCAAAAATCTACGCTAAAATATTGGCTAATAGGCTAGGGAAGCACTTGCAGACAATTATACACCTAGATCAGGTGGGCTTTGTACAAGGAAGGCAGGGTTCCGATAATACCCGGCGCCTTTTAAATATCTTCTCAGAAGCCGCGGATATGGGACTCCCGGTACTCACCCTGTCGTTTGATGCCGAAAAGGCCTTCGACAGGGTGAGATGGGACTACCTATTTCAAACTCTATCAGCGTTTGGAATACCGGACTCATTCATCACAGCGACCAAGGCGCTGTACTCGGCCCCCACCGCAGTTGTTAGAGGGTTGGGATTCTGCTCCCCTAAGATCACAATCAGTAACGGAACCAGACAGGGATGCCCCCTCTCCCCCCTATTGTTTGTTTTGGCTATTGAGCCCCTGGCGATCGCAATTAGAGAATCAAAACAGATTCATGGCGTACAGATGCATGATACCCCTCAGAAGCTTGCGCTATTTGCCGATGACCTTACGGTCTTTCTTTCAGACCCAGTTGACTCTATCCCCCCGTTAATGGCCCTTTTCACACAATTCGGAGAAATCTCTTATTACAAACTTAACGTGACCAAGACGGAGGCCTACTCCCTTAATATTCCGCAGCATGAAAGGGAAGAGATCCAGCTTGCTTACTCCTTCAAGTGGTCCTGCAAAGCAGTTCGCCACTTGGGAGTCTTTCTCTCCCATAAAAAGTCGGTGGTGATCAAAGAAAACTTTGAAAAGCTGCTAACAGCCGTCACTTCGGAGCTTCACTCTAAAAGATATAGTGAAATATCTTGGATGGGCAGAATAGCGGCTCTTAAAATGATGATCTTACCAAAGATTACCTACCTGTTCCGCTGCATTCCGATGCCAGTCCCATATACATTGATTAGGAAGTTTCAGACCCTCTTTAACTCATACACTTGGCAGGATAAAAGACCCCAGGTGGCTGCACACATCCTGCAGATGCCGATAGAGAAGGGAGGCCTTGGCCTCCCTAGCGTTCGGAAATATTATGAAGCGGCAATGCTAACCCATGCTACAGCGTGGAGTAAAGATCTCCCCCCAACAAGGTGGAGAGATTTAGAGCAGGCCTCACTGCCAGCTTACGTCTATCTCAAAGATTTGCTTTGGCTGCCCCCACACTGGCAAGCCAAAGTTCATGTCGCCAACAACATAGTGAAAGGATGTCAAGAAGCTTGGAATAAGCTGCGTCATAACAAACTGGTGGCCCCGCACCCCTCACCAATACATCCAATAAGGGCCCTTCTAGTGGGGCTACTTAATACACATCTTAGCGCATGGGCTACTACGGGCATAAACACAGTGGGTGACTTTTACTGCAACGGACACTTAAGAACACATAGAGACATGCTGAGCCTCCCTACACTAACTCCCAAACACCAATTTGACTTACTGAGACTCCGTACACTGTTGAAATCCTGGGGCTTCCTAGACGAACCATTGAGAGACCTGACTATTTGGGAGACACGATGGACAACCAATACCCAGCAACATAAACCCCTCACAGTACATTATCACTGTCTTATTGAAGAAGAGACTACTCCAAAAACAATTCATATGACTGCATGGGAGAGAGACTTGCAGGCCACATTTCCACCAGACGCCTGGAGCAAGGCCATTAGCTTAACGAAAAAAGCAACCCATTGCGTTACTCTCTATGAGTTATACTTCAAAATAATCACCAGATGGCACTTAGTACCTACAAAACTACAGAAGCTTTTTCCTGACCACTCACAACAGTGTTGGAGGGAGTGTGGAGAGCCGGGGTCCCCCATCCATGTCTGGTGGACCTGCCCTAAACTGATGACTTACTGGCAGAAAATCGAAAAGATCTGTAACGACTTAGAGTTAGCGCCAACCTTGAGTCCAGCCCTAGCCATACTGCACCTAGGTATGGACAAGCTCCCCAAAACCAAGCAAAAGCTCTTGATATATATCCTCCTCTCTGCTAAATTGCTAATAGCCAGGAATTGGAAAAAGAGTCACCCCCCCAGAATACAGAGTGTAATTGAGGGAGTGAACTATATCAAAAATATGGAAAATTACGTGGCTAGAGAACAAGGGCAATTACATAATTACTGCCTAATTTGGGAACCGTGGGAATCCATGTTGACTCACCTAACTCCCACTTGAACCCTCAGAAATAGGAAGATATATAGAAATACGTTTCTTCTAGCTACCCCAACTTCCAACCTCCTCATATGCCCCTCTCCCCCCACACCTTCCCAGAAACCAAGACAGAAGCCCAATATCCTCACTAGCAGATAATGAGCGGAGAGGGGTCGGAAGGCCCCTCCATACTAATAGGAAACAGTGATGTAACATGATAGTTAAAACCACACTACTTAATCACTTCCATTGACTGGATTGCTGTTCTACGGATAACACCTTTATAGAACGATGATATACGATTGTATACCCATGAAAGTTTACTATATATATAAAAGGTGACCTCTGTAAAAACGAGGACTCCCTTGCAGGGAGAAACTTGCATTATCATTGGTATTCTACCGTTACTGAACCTTGCACATGTAAATATACTTTTTATGCTTTATTGATTTTTGATGTTGTATATATCTTTACTGGAGAAAAATAATCTGTTAACGATATGTCCTCAATAAAAAATGTTTAATAAAAAAAAAAAAAAGGGTATTAAGTGGATATGTGATGCTCCCCTTTCTTCTTCCTGGAAGGAATCCCACTTAAAGCTTCTTAATAATGCGTACATTTCACCAAAAAGATTAGCTTCCTGGTCAGCAGGACAACCAGGTTTTTGTTATAAATGTCATCTTCCTGTAGCGGACCTGCTTCATTGTTTTTGGTATTGTCCAAAAGTGAGACAGTTATGGCAGAAAGTAAATTTCTGGTTAAATAAAATTATACCAGAGCACTTTCTTTTTGAGCCAAGAAGTATTTTCTTTTTGATGTACAATGTCATGACTGTTATTTTTGTGGTTCGAAATCTGATTCTGAAAAATTGGAAAAATAGGAAGCCCCCCTTTCAGATTATTTATAGAGGCAATTTAATCACAGATTATTTTTGAACAACATAATTTATCTAATATACATAATAAACAAATACAATATTTCTTTAGTAAATGGTTGAAAATTATTCAGTCCTATCCTATATCTACACAATATATACTTACCAAAGCGTTTCATAGGTCTGAATGTTTTGAAACATTTTGCCTAATGTTGAGAGAAATATTCCCAGTGACCTGGTACTAAAACATTTAGCAGGATTATTGGCAATAGTGTCGAGGTGAGGGTGTTGGTGGGACGTATATATACCCTTTTTCCTTTTTTTCCTATATATAATTTTTCCTTTTGTATCTTTGGATTCCGTTTGTGTCCATTATTGTTTACATAGTATGGGAAATCTGGAATCATGTCTATCTATACTATGAAATCCATAAAAAGTCTTATTACCTATAAAGATTATTTACCTATGTTTTGTTTAAAATGTTAAAAATGTCAGGGTGTCGGTATTATGGCTGTATGTATTCATTCAAATATGTCCTGGATCCATATGTTGTGGATTCTTTATTTTCTTTCTTTTATGTATAAATTGTACTCTGCCAGGTATGGTGGAGACTCTGGGGCATATGTATCAAGCTCAATATGGAGCTTGATGCCCCGTGTTTCTGGCGAGCCTGCAGGCTCACCAGAAACAGCAGTTATGAAGCAGCGGTCACAAAGACCGCTGCTCCATAACCTGTCCGCCTGCTCTGAGCAGGCGGACACACATCACCGGAAATCAACCCGATCGAGTATGATCGGGTTGATTGACACCCCCTGCTTGCTGCCTATTGGCAGCAAGTCTGCAGGGGGTGGCGTTGCACCAGCAGCTCTTGTGAGCTGCTGGTGCAATGCCTAATACGGCGTATTAGGCTCGTCGTATTCAGCGTATTGCTCACCGTATTCAGCGAGGTCTGTCGGACCTGATCCGCACTGTTGAATCAGGTCCGACAGACATTAATAACTAGAGGCCTTTGTATTCTCAATCACCCTGCCGATGTTAAATAAATAAATAAAAAAATCTTTCTCTGCTCTGGGATATTCCCTATCATTCCGGCTTGACGCCGGGATAACAAGACTACTGGCCAAGTTTGGTCTGATAGAGGAGTATCCCACGAGCGTTACAATTACACCTAATCTAATAGCCCTATCAAAATAAAAAAGCCCACCCAAAATTAAAAAAAAACCCTAGCCTACAATAAACTACCAATAGCCCTTGAAAGGGCCTTTTGTAGAGCATGTCCCTAAGTTAAACAGTTGTTTTACCTGTAAAAAAAAAAATATAAAGACCCCCCAACAGTAAAACCTACCACCCAACCAACCCCCCAAAATGAAAAACCTAACTCTAACAAAAACCTAAGCTACCCATTTCCCTGAAAAGGGCATTTGGATGGGCATTACACTTAAAAGGGCATTTAGCTCTTTTACATGCCCAAACCCTAAACTAAAAAAAACCCTTAAAAAAAACTATCACTAACCCCCGAAGATCCACTTACAGTTTTTGAAGTGAATGATTCGTGCCGGATGTCTTCAGGATTGACCTGCTCCACACCACCGGGATCAAGATAGAAGATGCCGCCAGGATGAAGATTGAGGAGGACGTCTGGATGAAGACTTTTCGCTGCTTGGATGAGGACTTCGCCGCCGAGATTGAGATTGAAGAGGCCGTCTGGATGAAGACTTCTTGCTGCCTAGAAGAAGATCGTTCAAGTGGGACTTCAAAAACTGTAAGTGGATCTTTGGGGGTTAGGGATAGGTTTTTTTTAAAGGGTTTTTTTTTGTTTAGGATTTGGGCATGTAAAAGAGCTAAATGTCCTTTTAAGGGCAATGCCCATCCAAATGCCCTTTTCAGGGAAATGGGTAGCTTAGGTTTTTGTTAGAGTTAGGTTTTTCATTTTGGGGGGGGTTGGTTGGGTGGTGGGTTTTACTGTTGGGGGGGGCCTTTGTATTTTTTTTTTTACAGGTAAAAGAACTGTTTAACTTAGGTAAATGCCCTACAAAAGGCCCTTTTAAGGGCGGCCTCTTCAATCTTCATCCTGGCGGCATCTTCTATCTTGATCCCGGCGGCGTAGAGCGGGTCAATCCTGAAGGCATCCAGCGCGAAACATTCACTTCATATGGTCGCCGCAATACACTGAATCTTCAATGCAAGGTACGCGATTTAAGATGGCGTCCCTTGCATTCCTATTGGCTGAAAAATTTGAATCAGCCAAAAGGAATTAGAGCTGCTAAAAATCCGATTGGCTGTTAAAATCAGCCAATAGGATTTAAGCAGCTCTCATTCTTTTGAATGAGAGCTGCCCATCCAAATGCCCTTTTCAGTGCAATGGGTAGCTTAGGTTTTTTAGATTTTTTTTTTATTTTGTGGGTTTGGGGGGGTGGGGTTTGTAATGTTAGTGGGACTTTGTATTTTTTCAGGTAAAAGAGCTGTTTAACTTAGGGCAATGGCCTTCAAAAGACTCTTTTAAGGGCCATTGGTAGTTTATTCTAGATTAGGTTTTTTATTTTGGGGTGTTTTTTTAAAATGAGTATTAGAATAGGAATATTTTTTATTATTTTTGATAATTTGTTTGTTATTTTGTGTAATGTATTTTTTCTTTTTGGGGTGGCTTATTATTTTTAGATTAGGGCTTGGGCAGCAAAAGAGCTAAATGCCCTTTTAATGGCAATTAATTATTTTGGGGTGTTTTTTTTTTTTTAAAGGGTATTAGAATAGGAATAATTTTTATTGTTTTGGATAATGTTTGTTATTTTTTGTAATGGTAGGATTTTTTAATTTTTTTAATTTTATTGTTTGTTATTTTTTGTAATGGTAGGTTTTAATGTAAGGCAGGTTAGGTTTTATTTCACAGGTAAGTTTGTATTTATTTTAACTAGGTATTTAGTAAATAGTTAATAACTATTTACTAACTAGTCTACCTAGTTAAAATAAATACAAACTCACGTTTGAAATAAAAATTAAACCTAAGCTAGCTACAATATAACTATTAGTTATATTGTAGCTAACTTCGGTTTTATTTCACAGGTAAATATTTAGTTTTAAATAGGTATTATTTAATTAATAATTGTAACTTAATTTAGCTCTATTTAAATTATGTTAAAGTTAGGGAGTGTTAGGGCTAGGGTTATGTTTAGGGTTACGGTTAGGGTTAATATAGTTTAATTTAGGTTGTTGCGATGTGGGGGGCTGGCGGATTAGGGGTTAATAGGTTTATTTAGTGGTAGTGATGTGGGAGGCCAGAGGTTTAGGGGTTAATAACTTTATTTAGTTGTGGCGATGCCGGGGAGTGGCGGAATAGGGGTTAATATATTTATTATAGTGTGGGCGATGTTGGGGTGCAGGGGATTAGGGGTTAATAACTTTAGTATAGTGGCGGCAATATTGGGAGTGGCAGATTAGGGGTTAATAGTTTTATTTCGGTGGTGACGATATCGGGAGCAGCAGATTAGGGGTTAATAACATTATGTAGGTGTCGGGGATGTCGGGGGCAGCAGATTAGGGGTGTTTAGACGTGGGGTTTATGTTAGGGTGTTAGGTTTAAACCTAACTTTTCTTTTCCCCATAGACATCAATGGGGCTGCGTTCAAGAGCTTTTCTTTCCACGATTGCAGGTGTTAGGCTTTTTTCTGACCTGCTCTCCCCATTGATGTCTATGGGGAAAGAGTGCACGAGCACGTCAAAACAGCACTTTGTTTTGTGTGCGGTATGAAGCTTAAAAATCCCTCACGCACAAGCCGGGTTTTGAAAAACTTGTAATGGCTGTGCTATAGGGGGTTAAATAACGCAACTTTTCTTTCATTCATTAATTTCCCTATAGCGCGCATAACTCGGAATATAGTGTGCAAGTCAAAAGATAAATCACCTACGTTGCCCTACCTGTCAGTCTGTTTCTATGTTGGAAACATTCATCAGTGTTTGAAAATTTTAAACCATTGCCAATACATAGGTGTTCACAGACTTTACAAGTGGAGTTTCCACATTTGAAGACCCCTTGTTGTGAAAACCAAGGCCTAGATTTGGAGTTTGGCGGTAAAAGGGCTGTTAACGCTCCGCGGGCTTTTTTCTGGCCGCACCATAAATTTAACTCTGGTATCGAGAGTTCAAACAAATGCTGCGTTAGGCTCCAAAAAAGGAGCGTAGAGCATTTTTTCCTCAAATGCAACTCTCGATACCAGCGGTGCTTACGGACGCGGCCAGCCTCAAAAACGTGCTCGTGCACGATTCTCCCATAGGAAACAATGGGGCTGTTTGAGCTGAAAAAAAACCTAACACCTGCAAAAAAGCAGCGTTCAGCTCCTAACGCAGCCCCATTGTTTCCTATGGGGAAACACTTCCTACGTCTGCACCTAACACTCTAACATGTACCCCGAGTCTAAACACCTCTAACCTTACACTTATTAACCCCTATTCTGCCGCCCCCGCTATCGCTGACCCCTGCATATTTTTTTTAACCCCTAATCTGCCGCTCCGTAAACCGCCGCAACCTACGTTATCCCTATGTACCCCTAATCTGCTGCCCTAACATCGCCGACCCCTATATTATATTTATTAACCCCTAATCTGCCCCCCTCAACGTCGCCGACACCTGCCTACACTTATTAACCCCTAATCTGCCGAGCGGACCGCACCGCTACTATAATAAAGTTATTAACCCCTAACCCGCCTCACTAACCCTATCATAAATAGTATTAACCCCTAATCTGCCCTCCCTAACATCGCCGACACCTACCTTCAATTATTAACCCCTAATCTGCCGAGCGGACCTCACCGCTATCCAAATAAATGTATTAACCCCTAAAGCTAAGTCTAACCCTAATACTAACACCCCCCTAAGTTAAATATAATTTACATCTAACGAAATAAATTAACTCTTATTAAATAACTTATTCCTATTTAAAGCTAAATACTTACCTGTAAAATAAACCCTAATATAGCTACAATATAACAAATAATTATTTTATAGCTATTTTAGGATTAATATTTATTTTACAGGCAACTTTGTAATTATTTTAACCAGGTACAATAGCTATTAAATAGTTAAGAACTATTTAATAGTTACCTAGTTAAAATAATAACAAATTTACCTGTAAAATAAATCCTAACCTAAGATATAATTAAACCTAACACTACCCTATCAATAAAATAATTAAATAAACTACCTACAATTACCTACAATTAACCTAACACTACACTATCAATAAATTAATTAAACACAATTCCTACAAATAAATACAATTAAATAAACTAGCTAAAGTACAAAAAATAAAAAAGAACTAAGTTACAAAAAATAAAAAAATATTTACAAACATAAGAAAAATATTACAACAATTTTAAACTAATTACACCTACTCTAAGCCCCCTAATAAAATAACAAACACCCCCAAAATAAAAAATTCCCTACCCTATTCTAAATTAAAAAAGTTACAAGCTCTTTTACCTTACCAGCCCTGAACAGGGCCCTTTGCGGGGCATGCCCCAAGAATTTCAGCTCTTTTGCCTATAAAAGAATAAATACAATAACCCCCCCCAACATTACAACCCACCACCCACATACCCCTAATCTAACCCAAACCCCCCTTAAATAAACCTAACACTAAGCCCCTGAAGATCTTCCTACCTTGTCTTCACCATCCAGGTTCACCGATCCGTCCTGAAGAGCTCCTCCGATGTCCTGATCCAAGCCCAAGCGGGGTGCTGAAGAGGTCCATGATCCGGTCAAAGTCTTCATCCAAGCGGGGCAGAAGAGGATCTTCCATCCGATTGAAGTCATCATCCAGGCGGCATCTTCTATGGTCTTCCATCCTGGAGCGAAGCGGCAGGATCCTGAAGACCTCCAGCGCGGAACATCCATCCGGACCGACGACTGAACGACGAATGACTGTTCCTTTAAGGGACGTCATCCAAGATGGCGTCCCTCGAATTCCGATTGGCTGATAGGATTCTATCAGCCAATCGGAATTAAGGTAGGAATTTTCAGAATCTAGTTCAATCCGATTGGCTGATCCAATCAGCCAATCAGATTGAGCTCGCATTCTATTGGCTGATGCCGCCTGGATGATGACTTCAATCGGATGGAAGATCCTCTTCTGCCCCGCTTGGATGAAGACTTTGACCGGATCATGGACCTCTTCAGCCCCCCGCTTGGGCTTGGATCAGGACATCGGAGGAGCTCTTCAGGACGGATCGGTGAACCTGGATGGTGAAGACAAGGTAGGAAGATCTTCAGGGGCTTAGTGTTAGGTTTATTTAAGGGGGGTTTGGGTTAGATTAGGGGTATGTGGGTGGTGGGTTGTAATGTTGGGGGAGGGGTATTGTATTTATTCTTTTATAGGCAAAAGAGCTGAAATTCTTGGGGCATGCCCCGCAAAGGGCCCTGTTCAGGGCTGGTAAGGTAAAAGAGCTTGTAACTTTTTTAATTTAGAATAGGGTAGGGAATTTTTTATTTTGGGGGTGTTTGTTATTTTATTAGGGGGCTTAGAGTAGGTGTAATTAGTTTAAAATTGTTGTAATATTTTTCTTATGTTTGTAAATATTTTTTTATTTTTTGTAACTTAGTTCTTTTTTATTTTTTGTACTTTAGCTAGTTTATTTAATTGTATTTATTTGTAGGAATTGTGTTTAATTAATTTATTGATAGTGTAGTGTTAGGTTAATTGTAGGTAATTGTAGGTAGTTTATTTAATTATTTTATTGATAGGGTAGTGTTAGGTTTAATTATATCTTAGGTTAGGATTTATTTTACAGGTAAATTTGTTATTATTTTAACTAGGTAACTATTAAATAGTTCTTAACTATTTAATAGCTATTGTACCTGGTTAAAATAATTACAAAGTTGCCTGTAAAATAAATATTAATCCTAAAATAGCTATAATATAATTATAATTTATATTGTAGCTATATTAGGATTTATTTTACAGGTAAGTATTTAGATTTAAATAGGAATCATTTATTTAATAAGAGTTAATTTATTTCATTAGATGTAAATTATATTTAAGTTAGGGGGGTGTTAGTGTTAGGGTTAGACTTAGCTTTAGGGGTTAATACATTTATTAGAATAGCGGTGAGCTCCGGTCGTCAGATTAGGGGTTAATAATTGAAGTTAGGTGTTGGCGATGTTAGGGAGGGCAGATTAGGGGGTTAATACTATTTATGATAGGGTTAGTGAGGCGGGTTAGGGGTTAATAACTTTATTATAGTAGCGCTCAGGTCCGCTCGGCAGATTAGGGGTTAATAAGTGTAGGCAGGTGTCGGCGACGTTGAGGGGGCAGATTAGGGGTTAATAAATATAATATAGGGGTCGGCGGTGTTAGGGGCAGCAGATTAGGGGTACATAGGGATAACGTAGGTGGCGGCGCTTTGCGGTCGGAAGATTAGGGGTTAATTATTTTAAGTAGCTGGCGGCGACGTTGTGGGGGGCAGGTTAGGGGTTAATAAATGTAATACAGGGGTCGGCGGGGTTAGGGGCAGCAGATTAGGGGTACATAAGTATAACGTAGGTGGCGGTCGGCAGATTAGGGGTTAAAATATTTTAATCGAGTGGCGGCGATGTGGGGGGAGCTCGGTTTAGGGGTACATAGGTAGTTTATGGGTGTTAGTGTACTTTAGGGTACAGTAGTTAAGAGCTTTATGAACCGGCGTTAGCCAGAAAGCTCTTAACTCCTGCTATTTTCAGGCGGCTGGAGTTTTGTCGTTAGAGCTCTAACGCTCACTTCAGAAACGACTCTAAATACCGGCGTTAGGAAGATCCCATTGAAAAGATAGGATACGCAAATGGCGTAGGGGGATCTGCGGTATGGAAAAGTCGCGGCTGAAAAGTGAGCGTTAGACCCTTTAATCACTGACTCCAAATACCAGCGGGCGGCCAAAACCAGCGTTAGGAGCCTCTAACGCTGGTTTTGACGGCTACCGCCGAACTCCAAATCTAGGCCCAAGTGTTTCATGAAACCTCTTTTTTCTTTAATTGAGTTGGTGCCAGTTTTGCCTATTGTTAGCCCTTTCCTATAAGCAAATCTTAATAGTATCTCTCAAACCCTCATCTGCTGCTAGAAGTGGGACTCGGGAGGTGCGTTCTAATGATATCACAAATCTCATTATATTGAGTACTGTACTGTGTTATGAAATGCACCTTATATTCTTTTTAAAATCTCTGCTTATCCTGTAGCAAATCCGTTCTATTAATGTTTTCTATCTGTGACCTTGCACTGTTGATTATTTTCCTGGGATAGGCTCTCTATTTCAACTGAGTCGCTAGATCATTGGCTTTCCTTTCATATGTTTCTCTGGTAGTACAATTTCTCTTTAATCTAATAAGCTGACCCTTGCAGAGAAGACTTTTTGTGGGTGATTACTCTTCGCATGTAACAGGGAATTACCTATAATTAGTTTCTTATATACCTCTATGATAATTTTCCTATTAGGTAACCCTATTAGGGTAATGTCCAGATAGTTGATGTTACCCCTATCCTTTTCATGTGTGAA